>NC_074727.1:22809341-23099341 GCF_947242115.1 Biomphalaria glabrata
GACGCCGCACATACTGTTCTTGTTAAACGTAAGTTCACTTTATCAAGCTTCAAGTATCTCACATAGGGCAGATAGACATGTACATCAATAGCAAAGCTTCAGTCACCTGATTTCTTCTCCTTCTTCAGCTGACTCTTTCTTTTCAAGTCTGTACTTACCGTTTCTTGTCTTGAAAGCCAAACCTTAAGACAATTTATTATTTTCATTTCTTCGTTTTTGACATTTTTCGATCTTTATGTTGATGACATTGATGGCCTAGCAGGGACAAAAGAAGATTTATCTGACTTGGTGATGCGCATTGACAAGACAGCCGCAGCATATGGCATGCAAATAAATGCCGAAAAAAAAACAAATTATGACCAATAGCCAACAGGGCTTTAAAAGGGACATCAGTATTGGAGGTGAAAAGCTGACTAGTGTTAGCAGCTTCAAATACCTTGGAGCTATTGTCTCAGATGAGGGAACGAAATCTGAACTACTGTCCCGAATAGCACAGTCCACAGCAGCCCTTTCAAAACTCAAAATAACATGGAAAGACAAAGGCTTAGCCATCAGCATTAAAATCAGACTGATGCACTCCCTGGTCATGGCCACATTTTTATATGCTTGTGAGTCTTGGACGCTGACTGCAGAGCTAGTGAGGACGATCCTAGCAATGGAATTGAGAGGCAACAGAACGATTCTATGTATCATATTCAAAGACCGCACCAAAAACAGGGGCGGACTGGGTATCAAAATCGGCCCGGGCATTACCATATAAACCGGCCCACAAATGGCATGTCATATATTTTCGGTGGGGGGGGGATTTTTACCCCACTCCGCAATTTATATATGTGTACATGGACACTATATAAAAAACAACTAAGACTTCTTGAGCGCTTTCACCAAAGATGCTTGCGCTCCGTCATGGACATACGTCGGCAGGACCGCACTACAAACAGCGATGTCCTTGCGAACGCCAGTATGGACAGTATAGAGGGACCTCTTATGGTCCGACAACTACGCTGGGCAGGGCACGTATCCCGTATGGGAGACGAACGTAAGCCAAAGGTGGTCGACGTAACAGAGGCGCCCCACGGAAACGCTTCAAAGACCAGCTTAGGCGTCAACTTTCCATAGCTGACATAAAAGAGAGCACCTGGCTGCATGCGGCGTCGGAACGAGACAGCTGGAGGTCACTCACGAAGGCCGCGTGAAACACATTTGAGACCAAAAGAAAATCTGCTGCAGAGGACAAACGCAGACGACGAAAAGAAAATCTAAATCGACCACCTGCGGACAATGGTTATGCTTGCCCTGGATGTGGCAAAATATGCAGGTCACAGCTAGGGCTGCGCAGCCACGGGAAATACTGTATTCCTCATTAATCTTCGGACTCGAAGACAAGCCTTATTATTATTATTATTATATCTAATTAATCTTCATTACATTCTGATATTTCATTCTTTCAAACGTTTTTTCTACTCTAGAATACTCTCTTCCTATTATTAGTGGAAAGACAGTAGACACTGCTAAAGGGCAGCTAGGGAGTCCGGGGGAGCGCTGTAAGCTCCTTTAGTGGGGTCCGGGGCGAAGCCCCGAAACCAAGCATTATTTCCGTTATTTTAAGCTTTAAAAATGCATATTCTGAGGTATTTACAGTACAATTAGCCTGCTACTCTTCCGCTAAAAAAATAAAAAACCAAATCTGCTATTCAATGGAGTCCAGCGACTGGTAGAAAATGGTAACTATAGTTTTGCTTTAGTTTTTCTATTGGAGTGGGAAGGGAAACCACATAACCCCTTTTGGCTACGCTCATGAAATTTGGTGACTAGTTTGCTTAAGTTGGTTGCACTGGGGCAGTAAGTAAAGTTTCCCTTTCAGACAATGAGGTCTGAGGCAAGTGATGGTTTGAAGACCCTTCCCTCCCGGCTACGCCCATGTGTTATATTATAGGTGTAAGCCTAATTCTTTACAAAAAAATATAAAGTTTGATAAGTCGATAAGTCATTGAAAACTGGATGTATGCATTCGTAGGAATGGGCGTAGCCAGGGGGGGGGGTGTTTGGGGGTTCAACACCCCACCCCCGAAATGAAATCCCCCCCTTGTGGGGGGGGGATCGGAATTTAGTGAATGATTTTTTTGCTTTGATTTTGTTTATTTTAGGTGAGATTTTAATACTAAACCATCAACTGCACCAGCACAACCAATGGGGGTTCGAGTTTAAAAACCCCTACCAGGGGTTGTGAGTTTAAAACCCCCTACTAGGGGTTTTGAGTTTTAAACCCCCTACTTGGGGTTTTTGCAGTTAACCCCCCCTCTTCTATAAAACAAAACAAAACAAAAATGCAAACGAAAATCCCCTAATTCCAAGAGCACAGTTAAGGGAGATTTTGATTTTAAAACCCCCTCCAAAATTTACAATAAATCCCCTCTTCAATATAAAAAAAAGTTAATTACGCACTCAAAATGTTATGAGCGTAGCTAAATGGGTTTTGACTTAGTTTTTAGTTTAAACCCCACTTCAGCGGGGTTTGAAGGTAAAAAATACCTTTTTAATAATAAAAACAAAGCAAATTATACACTCAAAATGTTTTGAGTGTAGTCAAAGGGGTTTTGAGTTTAAACTCCCCTCCAGTGGAGTTTGAAGCTAAAAAGTACCTCTTCAATATAAATAAAAGCAAATTACTCACACTAAAATCTATGAACGCAGCCACAGGGGTTTTGAATTTAAACCCCCCGCTAGGGGGGTTTGAGGCTAAAAAATACATCTTCAGTGTAAGAAAAAAAGCAAATTACGCACTCAAAATGCTATGAGCGTTGCCAAATGGGTTTTGAGATTAAACCCCCATTCAGAGGGGTTTAATGCTAAAAATACCTCTTCAATATTAAAAAAAAAGCAAATTACACGTAGCCAATCCAATCGGGAGTTTTGAGTTTAAACCCCTCTTCTACAGATGGCGTTTGTTTAAAGTTTAAAACCCCTCCAGATGGTTTTGAGTTTAAGATCCCCCTACAGAGCATTTTGAGGTGGAAAACCCCCAACAGATGATTTTGACGATAAAACTTCTCTTTTCGATATAAAATCTAAACCAAACTACAGTCACTTAATTCCAAGAGCGTATTCAAGAGTGGTTACACATTTTTACCAGTGGCAGGGCTCCCTTAATAAACTGCAGTGAATAGTCATCTGCCGAAATTGAAAAACACTAAATGTGGCTCAACAAAGATGGCTAAGACAGATTTTAGGAGTCAGTTATAGAGATCGGGTTTAAATCAAGGAAATCCTATGCCGAACTGGGAGTCGACCCTTTAGTAAGATTGTGAGAGAGCGACGCATGAGATTTGCGGGACATGTTCTCCGACAAAATGAATTACGCATAAGAAGAGTTGCAATGATATCCTAGTACAACTTGACGCCACTCATTCATTGAGGTCCTCGTGGCAGGTGGGAAGAGGCTTCAGATATTACCAGTGACAGATTTTTATGGAAACAGCTTGACGTCAAATGCTCCGAACGGCGCGGTAGGGTCTAAGTCAGTAAGTATAGCACAATAGGTTTTTGAAATAAAACTTTTTAATAGCAGGAAAATGCACTGTAGATACCTCAGAATATGCATTTTGTTGGCTTTCAATATCAGAAATAGTGCTTGGCGGCGGGGCTTCGCCCCGCGCTGGGGGAGCTCCTAGCGCTCCCCCAGACCCCCTTGCTAGTGTTGGCGGGGAATCTACAATTTTTCCACTAAATCATGGAATAACCTATTCTAGGGCACAATAAACGTCTTCCGAAAGAATGAAGGGTCAGAATGCAATAAAGATTGTGTACACACACACACACATAAACACATATAAAAAAAAAATTCGCGGGGGGGGGGGGGTATCCCCCCCAACCCCCCCCCCCCCCCGAAAAAAAATCCTGGCTACGCCCATGTTCGTAGAATTACATAATGTATTCTATTTATACATGTATGTAGTCTGAAAACTATAAACAATACAATAGCAGCCTAATGAGTTTGCAGCTTTTTGGTATTACTTATAGATTACAGACGTTTCTTCAAAAAATAAGATTGTTACGTTTTACGCATCTCATGCATGTTGATCTGTGACTTAAAATATGCTAAATCATTGGTTTTCATGGCTGACTCAGGCAACCCATTCCATTAAAAGATAAGAGAAAGCAGAACGGTTAGAGAGGCACTTTCTTAATGTGAAAAGCTCTTGCTTCCTCCAAGTACATTCTCAAAAACGCGATTTGTATATGAATATACCATGACCCATTATTTTCCTTTCATTAAATATCGGATGTGACACCGCTGTATAAATTATTGTAATAATTTTCATAATTAATGACTTCATAGTAAGCATACGTTTGCCATTAATTATAATAGTATAAAAATTGATTTAGATCTAGATTTATTTTTTTTATTAAATATTTTTTTTGTAAGCCTTAAATGTAGTATTTTTAGATCTATGTTATTAAAAGTAAGCAAAAAGAAACTTGCTTTTTCTTTTCAAATCGCAGAAAGTTGAGCTTTATACCCATATTGAGCTGTGAATAAATTGGGTGGTTTGCATTTCGCGGCTGTGTGTATGTGTTGAAGTTAATTTCTATTAAGTATTGTTAAAGAGCTAATTGTCACGCCTTTAAAAAAAAATAATTTTTTTTTGCTGCGTTATATCAATGTTTTCTAACTTAACCTCTCTCATCCCTCTTTTTGGTTAAATTTCATTGGAACCATTAAAAGACGGGGGAGGGAAGGAGCAAAAAAAATGGGAGCGCCATCAAAGGCCCATGCCGACCAGCAAAATGATTAGGCCAAACACAACCTCGAAGACATCAAAGCAGAAAGTGCGGTCTAACGTTTTGCAAATGATAATACGTACAGTGTATAGTGTATTTTTTGTTATATTCTTGTTGACTTTCAAACAAAATTAATCGTAACAAGAATTTAAAAAAAAAAACACAAGAAAACGTATTCGGGCCATTGTGTCTTGCTGCTGTCACTTTTTTATAAGTTGTCTGCAATTAATTTTTTTTTCTTTGGTCGCGACCACACCGGCCCATTTGGTACCGGCCCACCGGGCATTTGCCCATATAGCCAGTCCGCCCCTGATCACAAATCAAGAGATTAGAGACAGGGTTATTATAGTGATTGGGCCCCATGATGACCTACTAACTATCGTAAAAAAAAAAACGCAAGCTTAAAATCTATGGCCATATTACAAGATTTTCGGGGCTTGCAAAGGAACAGTACCCGGAAAAAAGACGAAGAGACAGACAGAGAAAGCGATGGGAGGGCAACATAAAAGAATGGACGGTCCTGCCATTGAAAGAGGTTCTAACTAAGGCAAAAGAAAGAGAGGGATGGAGAAAGACGGTCGACGAGTCTTGCATGGTGCCCCAACGGTCAAATAGACTAAGGGATAGGTAAAGGTAAAATATTTTGATGAATGTTTTCCGGTACTAGTGACACCACTGCAACAGGATGCGTGTCGAATATGTATTTGTGTAAGTAAAAAAGTAAAGTTCCCCTTTCAGACCTTGCGATCTATAGGGAAGATGATAATTTGTCCCTGTGGCCCACCGTTAACCAACCGCATTTACTCTTACCCAATGTCAATTACTTATTAGAGCTCTTCATGGGTTCAAAAAGTAAACAAGCAAAATATAAAAAAATCCTTTTTTTTTTGTGTTGTCAAAGTGAAATCCGATGACTCAATGCTTAATGTAGGTTATATGCCGGAAATCCTTTTTTTCGGTGGAGAGATAACAGAATTCCCACTTAAAAAATTAAAATAAGCAAAATTTAAAGAAAAACCATATCTAAAGGGAAAGAACTCCGTCATTAAAACTATATCTACCAATAATGTATAAGCTATTTCCCTTATTCGATAGCAAACGAAATAATTAGTTACCAATAACAAATTGACTAATTGAGTATTTTTCTTTATTGATTCATGTTTTGTTAGGTATAATAAATAATTGTTTAAAGCATCAACTTGATTGTAGAATGCGTGAAGGGGAAATAGCGTTTAACGTTTTTTTAAGGGGACTAAACCCAGCAAATGTGAATACTGAAGTATTTGTTTCCCTTGTTGCTAGAGTGTAAGTCATGAAGAGAAAATAAGATAATGATAAGCCATATAGAGAGTGTAAGATAATGATAAGCCATGAAAAGAGTATAAGATAATGATAAGCCTTGAAGTGAATGTAAGATAATGATAAGCATTGACAGACACACACACACACACGGATACAATGAAAAAACAATTACCTGATAAAAGCCACTGACAAAAGTAAACAAAGTGATATAGTAAAATTAAAAGAGGCGGAAAAAAAGTACATCTTGCAAGCGAAGGTCTGCTTCATCGAGTAACTTCTTAAGTAAATATAAAACTTGGCTGGGAAAGAAACAAAATTACATTGTAAAATATTAGTATTTTATAAACGTTACTTGACTTATGGGGGGGGGGACAAAAAAAACCCATCGTAACATCATTTCAATGTTTGTTCATGGTTAAAAGTTTACAGCCTTAAAGAAAATATGACAATTAACCGAAAAACTGACCTGGTAAAAGTGTCAATGTCCCAATCAAATCTGCAACAGAGATAGACAAAATCAATATGTCAGTGGCCGTTTTCTTTTTCTCTTTGTAATATATGAAAATGATCAGTGGATTTCCGAAAATCCCCAAAATAAAAAGCAAAGCCAGTAAAACGAACGTTGGAATAGTGACCACAGTTTTCTCATACTGTAGGTTCTTCATGTAGTTCTGGCTATCATCAGCCGATTTATTGCCCACCACAGCGTCTGTGATAGTCACGAAATCCATACTTTTATAGAAGTATTACTTTTCTTCAAATTGGATTACTATTCAATAAATCTACCTTCGCAAGTGTTATAATTTGTTTTGTAACCTAAACGCTGCAGTGGGAAACGTTAGAATGTAAGCAAATATTTGGTTGTTGCTTTTTTAAAACAAGAAGCTAATAGAGTGAATCTGCTAGTAGGCTTAGGAGTTGATGAAAGTCAAACATGATGGTAAAGACCCCGCACATTTCGGCTTTTTATATCTACACCTGTGGGGTACAAAAGTTTTGATCTTACAAGATTTGTTTGTAATCATTAGCCTAAATAGAGCCCTCTTCAAGCTAACCTTGAAGATAAATGATTCATGTATTGAGATAGCCGAAATCTAGAGCTCATTAAAACTGTTGAAGAGAGATGACTAGTTTTATTCTTCCATGTCTAAAACAACATATTGTAGGGGATGAGCCATGTGATGTGTTGATATACTCTTAAATACAAGTAGAAATAGATAAACGACAAGGTCAATTTACAAATACACACAGGCTTTATTCAGCCATAATAGATAACGAACAGCATCACACACTTCCTAATCCCCTAACTCTCACACATTACATCACATATCAACATCCTTCTTTCTCTACAAAAATAGCATAATGCATCTGAACACATATTTTGTAAAATAAACAACATCGTAACATCTTCCACTGATACAAACAATCATATTGCATATTAGCTAATAATTAAAAAAAAAAAAAGTATGGCAGAAAAAAAGTTGAACAAAAATGTCATAGTATCTGTGTGTGAAATAATGGGGAAATAACTATTTTTGATTACTTGTATAGTTAGGAGTGATTCCCCTTATGTAGTTTATAAAAGGCCTTGCAAACTGTGCTTAGTTGCCACTTGCTCCTGAGTTACCAGCTTGACCACTTGACCTGTATTGTGTATAGTATTTTTTCTGTTAGTGGTCGTGTGTCATGGGGTACTCGGATTAGTGTGCCCTGCTCTGGAGATCTTTGGGCTAAGTATGTCTTTAGTATTATTGTATTTTAGATAATGTATTTATTAATAGATGTAGCCCCAAATGATTTCCAGGCAGTATATTTTTACCCTGATGTCCTGCATCCTGGGGTACTCCCAAACGTGACATATTTTTGTAACCTTTTTCTGAGGGATTCAACCTGTACTGAATCATCAGATGGACTTTACCAAACGGATGTCTATAGGTGGGATTCTATGACGCTTGTAGGCTCATAGGTTTCCCTGAAGCCTATAGTTCATCATGACCATTTTGTTTTTTTTTTTGGCTAAAAGTGGCTAGTGTAAGTCTGAAGCCTGTAACCCTAGAGTAGCCAAAAGTGGTCGTGTTTCGACCTGAGGCATGTGACCTTTAGTTGGCTGTGTAAGCCTGAAGTTTGTAACCCTAGAGTAGCCAAAAGTGGTCGTGTTTCGACCTGAGGCCTGTGACCTTCAATTGGCTGTGTAAGCCGGAAGTTTGTAACCCAGTGGTCAAAAGTGGTCATGTGTTGACCTGAGGCCTGTGACCTTTATTTTACTCTTGTAAATGTGTATTCTCCAGAATGTGACGATAATGTAACATATGACTAGGGCTGTGTGCCATAATATTTTTGAGTATCTTTTGTTTACTTTTTGTTGTGTCGGCCTTTCAATTGATGGCCCTTTATTTACACATTTATTTTAATCATGTAAATAAACTTTGTATATATTTTTACCTGCGACTTTGTAAAGTCTTTTGTTGCATACATTAGTTGAATTGTATACCTGGAGGTTATACTTAATAACCTAGGCAGTACAAGAAGGGACCAGTACACCTCTGGACGAACGTGCCAGCACTTTTAACACTGACCTTTTGATCTAAATACCTAAATCTAGCTATAATTCTAATTGAATATTTTTAGCTATACCCCCTAATAGGTAAATTAATTGATCAAAATTTTGTTATATTGAGTGGGGTGCTCTTTTAGAATCAAGCCTCATTAATTTGTAATATGGGGTACTCTTACAAGCAACCTCATTTCATTATCTTATATAATACAGACGTTACTTCAAAAAAGAAGATGATTACGTCCTACGCGTCATGCATTTAGTCATGCATATAAACCAATGACTTAAATTCAGCCAAGTCACTGGTTTTCCGGGCTAGCTCAGGCAACCCATTCCATGCTCTAATAGCACTAGGGAAGAAGGGGTATTTGTACAAATTTGTCCTAGCATATGGGATGAGGAATGTGCCTTTATCTTTGTGTCTTTCAGAGTATTTTATTAAATTTTGTTTTTGTATTTGAAGATTATGGTTCAGTGTTTTATGTATGATTGCTACTTTACTTTGGAGCCTTCTGTCCTGAAGGCTTTCTAAATTTAGTGATTTTACTAAAGGTGTTACTCTAGTCAAATGTGAATATTCGTTTGTTATGAATCTCACTGCTCTATTTTGTGTCTGTTCCAGTTTTTTAATGTTTTCTTGAGTTGAGGGGTCCCAAACGGAGGATGCATATTCTATTATTGGCCTAACCAAGGTTAAATAACATTTTAGTTTTATGTTCTTATTTGATTTATAGAAATTTCTTTTAATAAATCCTAATGCTTTGTTTGATTTTTTTGTAGTTTCATCAATATGTGGATTCCATGACAGTTTTTCATTTATTATAACACCTAGGTATTTTGCGTTTTTAGTCTGTGTTACTGGTTTGCCATGAATAAGATAAGTGGAATTAATTTGTTTTAGTTTTTTTGTTACTCTTAACAACTGACATTTTTCTGGATGGAAAGACATGCTCCAATTTGATTCCCATTTCTGTAATTCATCTAATTCTCTTTGTAAAATATCTGTTTCCTGTGTTGTTTTTATTGTTCTATATATTATGCAATCGTCTGCAAATAATCTGACTTTTGTTCCTGAAGTAATGCAATTTGGTAAATCATTTATGTAAATTAAGAATAGTAGTGGACCCAAGACTGTTCCTTGAGGTACACCTGAGTTTACTGTTATCGGTGTTGATTTAGAGCCATTTATTATTACAGTTTTTTCTCTCCCTATCAGAAAATCTTTAATCCACTGATGCAGTGAACCATTAATGCCGAAATATTTTAATTTTTTAAGCAAACTATGGTGGTGGACTTTGTCAAAAGCCTTAGAAAAATCTAGTAAGATAGCATCTATTTGTAACACTGTGTCAACACAATCAACAGAGCCACCCATCTGAATGGTTAGATAATAGCTCTGTGTTTCAGCGACTTTATTACCACAGCTCCTGAGTTTCTGTAATGTCTCCTTTCCATTCAGTGTCATGTTGAGGCGATACCTTCCTGAGGTCTGTTTCTGAACCATCTTCATCTCTACCAATCTTTCATAATCTTCAAGCAACATGTTTAATTTGTTTACGATACTGTCTCCTACACTAGACGAAAAAGGATTCAGTCTATGGCACGTGTAGCATTCTTTACCCCGGGCTGGGCACACAGTATTTCTATGGTCGTGATACTTGTCACGTTTCCCATTGGCAATGAAAGAGTAGCACACATGAAATTTGCGTCACCGCAAGGCAAAGTTAATATAATCTGTGCTTACTCACCAACCCTTGCTGCACCGGAAGAGGACAAAGACAGATTCTTTCAAGCTCTATAGGACGTAATTAAAAGTATTCCAAACTCCGAGCACCTCTATATAAATGGAGACTTTAATGCCCGTGTTGGTGATGGAAATGATGCATGGCCAAAATGCTTGGGACCTCATGGTGTTGGCAAAATAAATGACAATGGCCAAAGGCTACTCGAGTTCTGTAGCTCTCATGAACTGTGTGTAACAAATACATTCTTCTCTGGCAAGGAACGCCATAAAGTCTCTTGGCAGCACCCACGCTCAAAAAGGTGGCACCTGCTTGACCTCTGCATCACCCGAAGGATGGATCTGAAAAGTGTCATCCACACCCGTTCATACCATAGTGCGGACTGCAACTCAGACCATTCACTAGTGCTAAGCAAAATCAAGCTACTTCTCAAGAAGGCTTACACTTCCACTCAACCCAGATCTAGGCGAATTAACGTCAACCATGTAGGTGACCCAGAGAAGTGTGCACTCTTTGGCGAGCTCCTGAACAGTTCAATCCCCTCCTTAAGTGATGAAGAAGACATCTCTATCAGATGGGAGAAATTAAGAGACATAATCTACAGTTCGGCAATCACCGCCTTTGGGCCTCAAAAAACACAAAAATGTAGACTGGTTTGAGGCGAATCTAGCACATATGGAACCTTGCATCGAGAAAAAACGATCTGCACACCTCGCTCACAAGACAAAGCCTAATCCAAAATCTTTGGAGGCCTTCAAAAGTACTAATAAAGAGGCGAAACAAATGGCTAGAAAATGTGCTAACAACTTTTGGAGGGATACCTGCAACAGAATCCAAGACAGTCTCCACTCAGGAAATAGCAAAGCTCTATTTGATGTCATTAAAGCGGCCCTGGGTCCAACAGTGTCTAAGCCTGCCCCCCTTCTATCCAAATCAGGAGAAAAAATTACATATCAAACCAAGCAGCTAGAACGATGGACAGAACACTACCTCGAAGTCTATGCCACACAGAATACAGTAGACGATGTCGCCCTGGCTTCTCTACCAGATCTTCCAGTACTGGAATGCCTAGATAAGCTTCCGAGCCTTAGTGACCTCAAAAAAGCAATTAACTGCTTAAAAAATAGAAAATCTCCTGGGAGCGATGGTATCCCAGTGGAAGTAGTGAAAGTCAACGAATCACTCCTGCTCCCTGAACTCTATACTCTCCTCTGCCGCTGTTGGGAAACAGGTCATGTCCCACAGGACATGCGAGACGCAACTATAGTCACAATATACAAGAACAAAGGGGATCGGAGTGACTGCAACAACTATAGGGGTATCTCTCTCCTCAGTATAGTGGGCAAAATCTTTGCTAGAGTGGCACTATCCAGGCTGCAAGTGATAGCTTCTAGAGTCTACCCAGAGTCTCAGTGTGGATTCAGGAGTGGTAGATCCACTATAGACATGATATCTTCTCTACGACTACTGCAGGAGAAATTCAGAGAGAGAGACAGACCCCTTTACATTGTTTTTGTTGATCTGACTAAAGCTTTTGACATGGTCAGCAGAAGTGGCCTTTTCAAACTCCTGAGGAAAATAGGTTGCCCTCCCAAACTAGTTAATAAGTTGAGTGTTTTCACGAGGAAACTAAATGTACTGTCAAATTCAATGGAGCCCAATCAGCACCTTTTGAGGTTTGCAGTGGTGTCAAGCAGGGATGTGCGCTCGCACCTACTCTGTTTGGCATATTCTTCTCCTGTCTACTGCATTATGCGTACAGCGACATAAACGAAGGTGTGTTTCTCCATACAAGATCCTCTGGAAAACTATTTAATGTATCAAAGCTGCGGGCAAAAACCAAGGTTAGGAAGCTACTTGTCAGGGAACTCCTGTATGCTGATGATGCAGCTATTGTGGCTGATTCTGATATTCAGCTACAGTCCATGGTTGACAAACTATCTGCTGCTTGCCAGAAGTTCGGCTTAAACATCAGTCAAAGCAAGACTAAGATACTTGTCCAAAACACAAACACTGCACCTCAAGTAAGCATTAATGGCCAACCACTAGAAGTTGTTGATCACTTTTGTTACCTTGGCTCCATCATATCCAACAACACTCTACTGGATAAAGACATAAACAACAGGATAGCCAAGGCAACGGCCACCATGTCACGGTTGCGGAAAAGAGTCTGGGACAATATATTGCTGACTAGCAGTACCAAAGCCCTAGTCTACCGGACCTGTGTGTTGAGCACCTTGCTGTACGGAAGTGAAACATGGTCAACCTATTCATGGCAGGAAAAAAAGCTGAATGTCTTCCACCTCCGATGCCTAAGGCGGATCTTTAAAATAAGGTGGCAAGATAAGATAACCAATGAGGAAGTGCTACATAGAGCAGGATGCCAGGACATCCGCTCTGTTATCAGCAGCAGACGCCTTGGCTGGCTTGGCCACGTTCGTAGAATGCCAATAGGTCGACTTCCACAGGACATCCTGTATGGCGATCTAATAGAAGGCAGGAGAGCCGCTGGTCGCCCACTTTTACGTTATACGGATGTATGCAAACGCGACATGAAGCTCTTCAAAATCGACACTGGCAACTGGGAAGAGGTAGCACTGGACAGATCCACATGGAGAGAGAGCATAAAGCAAGGGTCACAGATTGCAGATGTCATACACAACAGAAGCAGAAAGAAGGGTGAAAATGCAACGGCGCCTGGTGATTATATTTGCCCAACCTGCGATCGCAGCTGTGTATCAAGGATTGGCCTCTTTAGTCACACAAGAAGTTGCAAAGGGAAAAGATCGTCTCTCGAGACGTAAAATGCCACAGATACTTGTCACAGCATCTACATTGTGGAAGTTTACTGTCTTTAGTTTGTTCTCTGAAACCTTTTGAACCTCGATCTCCAGCTACTAGTTATAGAGTTGCTACACGTGCCTTGCTTAGACGTAAACGACTTCTTCTCAGAGTTCATCTTCTGTGACTTGCATTGCACTGCAAAGTGGTTAATCATATGACAGTTGAAACACGTTTTGTCCCAAGCTAGGCAAGACTGTCTGTTACATTCATGTCTGCAGCCTTTGATAAACTTTCTTTGTGGTGCTTTGTGGCTATCTGCTTTCTCATGCTTCGGAACATAATCGGCTTGATGAGACTCTTATTTATTTCACTATTGGACGTTTGTTCGTAGACTTGGCATATATCTAGAGTCCAATCTGAACACATTAATAGTTTCTCTTGTAAACGTTAATTAGCAGAAAGAAAAACACTAATTTATCTCTATTTATTCTGTCTTGTTCTTTAAAATTGCAATTCTCAGCCCCAGTTCTGAATGTAGTAAAAACAGATCATAAGAAGAGGCACGATTCATGTTCCAGAACCTATAAGCTTCAAGTTCCTCGTTCTTCTTTGGATGCCTATATTCATGTAGCTCTTGTAACACTATGTCTGGATCATTGCTATCTTCAGGGTCTTCATAAATAAAATGATCACATACTTCTTGAACCCTGTGCTCCTTCACAATGAAGAATAATGGCCTTTTGTTGACATTTGCGTTTCTTGTCGGCGCCTGACGCTAGGAGGTAAATCTCCATCTGTCTTCGCCATATCCGGTAATTTTCGGCAATATTACCATCTACCACATTCAACTCTGTTGGTGGATTTAGCAAAATTTCTGACATTGTTCTAAGAAAACAAGATCTACTTCGCTTTCTGAAATGATAGTTAATGTAGTTCTTCCTTAATTAACGTGTTTCCGCTGCAACCATGTTGATATACTCTTAAATACAAGTAGAAATAGATAGACTACAGGGCCGATTTACAAATACACACACAGGCTTTCATTTCTCATACTTGCAGGAATTATAATTCTGTTCTCATAAAACAATATTCCATTCTCTTCATGAATAGTATCTTTTAAAGACCAATACACTTTTACTGTTTCATGAAATAGAGTTTTAACTTTGGCCAACTTTCTCTGAAGTAATTCATTACCAGTTTCAATTTAGCATCAGAAGTGGGCGACTGCTGTCAATCAAAACAAGAACGGAGCGGTACAAAAACTCGTTCGTACCTCACTCGGTCAGACTCTATCACCGCCACTCATTGATCAGGGAACATGGAATGCACCAAGATACCTGTGTGTAGTCGCTGAATGAACTCTTTACGTTGTGTCTGTTGTATTTATGTGTATGTTTCTGTTGTGTTGTCTTTATATGAGAAACGAGTCCTTGTAATCACAACAAATTTCCGTAAGGATCAATAAAGCAGTCTTAGTCTTTTATTTCGTCACATTCTTTTAAGTTGGCCTACTTTCTCACAAAAAATTTCCAAAAAATAATGACGCAATATAAAACATATTAGCACATTTCCTCTACTTTTTCACAATTGGCCAGACAAGTGATAAGCTTATAGCGCATTGAGAAAAAAGCACGAAATTGCGCTAAACAAAAACAGTTGGTAAAAATATAAAATAAAATTTAAAAAAATATTTATTTTTGTTAGTCTTGATCTGTAACAAATTTAATTACATGACTGATTCAAACTAATTGATACAATTTCACTTTGTCTTTTTTTAAAAGGTATTTTTTAAAATGTTTTTCTTGTTTTAAGCTTTTATTGTTTATGCTCGAATGCTACGATGCTTTCCTACTCACGCCAGTTGTAAACAATGACGTCGTGGTCTCTGGACACAATCTTTTATGAGTGGAGGAAGGAATTTCTGAGTCTACTTACAGAAGCTAAACCCTATGATCCCAGACTTGGTATTGATTATATGCTTTCCATTATTTAATCTACATTTTTCTGTCATTAGACGATTATATACCCCCACAGCTGCTCTCCCTACACCACAAGGGTTTGTAAGCTATGTACTAACGAGACTAATTTTCGTACCAAATGCAGTTCTCAGTTGAAGCTGACGTCTCCAGACAATTGCTAACTAGCTTGACAAGCCTACAAGACTCACCGCAGAAAGGTTTTCCCCCTAAGAGGACCAATGCTAAGATACAAAAACAATAGGGCACTCATATTCATATCAGCAATCTCGAGATGATCAATTAATTTACCTATGTAATATGTATACATACTCAAATAACCTTAGATTATTATCATTTCTCCCACTATTGATTTAACATTTTCATTTATTGAATACTTATATCAATTTAATCTTAAGTAATTCTCCCGTTTCCCATTGTATGTCATCTGTGTGTGTGTTTCCCTCCCTTGATAATGCGCTTCTTTGCGGTCTTTGGTTTGACGTTAGACCCCCCCCCCCCCCCCTAGATCTAACAGCATCCAAATAAATAGTTGATTACTTAATTAAATTTAATCACATCAGCGTCATAGCCATTTTCGAAATATCCGTCCACCCAATTTCCAACTTGCAGTTTGTATTTACAAGTTTATATCAACTCTGTTTGTCTGTCTGGTTTAAGTGTGTACACTTTATTTCTCCCACAACCTTTCTTGGATCAAGCTGAAACTTCGCAGAATTATTAATTTACACAGACAAGACATGAATCAATAAAAAAAAGTAACCATTTTGACAATTAATTACTGGTAATTCATTTTTGTTTAATAGTAACAAGGGAAACAAATACTTCAGTATTAATAATAATAATAATAATAATAATCTTTATTATCCGTAAGGAAATTTGTCTTACAATTTGTGCATTACAAAGCACAAATTGCATGTCGTCACAGTTGGGACTAAATTTGTTGTGTTTAGTCCCCTTAAATAATTGTTAACCCTATTTCTCCCTCACGCATTCTCCGATCAGGTTTATTCCTTAAACAATAATTTATTGTACCGAACAAAACATGAATCAATAAACAAAAATACTCAATTACAATTAATTACTGGTAGGCTAAATTATTTTGTTTGATATTGATTAGGGGAAATAACATGTACCTTATTGGTAGATATAGTTTTAAGGACGGAGTTACTCCCTTTAGAAAAGCTTTGTTTAAAAAAAAAAAATTATTTTTGCTTGTTTATTTTTTGAACCTACGAAGAGTTTCCAAACTAGAATGAGAAATTGTGTTATATACAGTACACCATACCTAGATCAGGACCAATGTGGGTGAAGTAAAACAAATGCATGGAATGGTTATTGTACAATATATTTATTTATATCGTTTAGAAATTAAAAATCTCATTAAATTGCCACCAATCGGGATAGATTAACAATAGACATTTGATATATACATGTATATAATTGCCAAATAGGCAACTAATTATTTAGAACAAAAGAAAAGCATCGACTTTTTTTTTTTAGGAACGTTGTATTTGATTTATGACATGTGGACATTAAACACACACATATGTTAGTCCTTGGTTTCAGATTCACATGTTGCAAAACGAATGTCAGCATACCCTGCACTCACCTTTGTCAAGTGTGCCTGCTCCTTTCGGAACAAAACAATCTCCCGTAGACTCCCCGATGGCTGCTCCATCTTTACGGCCGAATTGCATGCAATATCGCTTGCACTTATGGCCGTTAAAGCATCAGAAAGGAGAAAATTTATAATCTGCTCCGACTCCAAATCTGCATTGCAAGCTTTGGGGCGGATGAAGACTGACATCCCATTGGTACATAAGAGCCTGAAGTTGTTGGACCAAATAACAGCCGACCGTAGGGATGTCACCTTCATCTGGGTCCCCTCCCATGTTGGCATTGAGGGAAACGAAGCCGCAGACAGAGAAGCAAAGAGAGCCCTAAATCATGCGGTGTTAGGAACCCAAATTCCCTTCTCGGACCTGAGACAAAGTATTGCCTCTGCTACCTATCGAGAGTAAACTCAGGCAGATTGTGGCGGATGTCAGGTGGCGGCCCACATCTAAGGGTCTGACAAGGCGTGGTAGCACGACCATGTCCAGACTTAGGATTGGCCACACCTACATCACGCACTCTTTTGTGCTGAAGAGAGAGGAGCCCCCACTTTGTGAGTACTGTGACTCTCGCCTCACCGTGGAACATATCCTCGTTGATTGCCCCAGATACCAGGATGTCAGGGAGAGATGTTTTAGAGCCACTAATTTGAAAACACTATTTGATAATGTCGACCCTGGGAAGGTACTGGGCTTTGTCCGGGAAGTGGGGCTATCTGCGAAGATCTGATTTCTGAATTTGTGAACATGTACTATTTACATTAGATTTTTACCAAATAATTAAATTTTTACTACCTTTACATTTTAACTGTGAATAGACCTCGATTTTAATAATATGACTGTATAAAATCTGACCCTTGTTGTTTAGAGAGAGAGTAGTCCTTAAGGGACTACAGGCACGACATGGCCTAAATTGTGCCGATGTGCCTCAAATCAAAAATAAAAAAAAAATCAAATCACCTTGGTCAAGCTTTCGCCTTTTTATGCCTTTGCCTAAATGGATTTTACCAAAAAGCTCTTCAACGACATCTACTGTCAGGTGATTTCAAATTAACTAAATGATCATTTAATCAAATCCGTCTGGGTGGGAACCGACTCATTGAGCACCATAGGTGTTCTCACTTCTACTGCGAGGTCGGAGGCCGAGCTCATAAAAATCCTCCTTATTCCTTGCACTACTTGCAAGCATTATACTTTTTTTTTCATCCCACTCTCATCACGAAATACGTTTACCATTGAGACCAAGTTTTTTCTGATGCATTCTTGAACTATAGAACTATAGAAACTGGTGTAGACGAGCAAAAATGTGCGATGTGTGGCCGAAAGGGCCACATAGCATGGCTATCCAACAAAGAGGCTCGAGTTTGAATCCCGACTCGATGAAATTTCCGTTTGCTTCGAGCCTAAAATCAGCACAAAACCTTTTTCACATATACTACATCCTCCTACTGATCCACAAATGAGGTTGGACAGTAGCTCTACGCGCCTGCTGTAAGCATGAACGGTGCGCTTTATAAAAACAATTAAAAACATGATGTGATCTTTTCTTATCAATCACATACATTTTTTAATTTTGTTTGCAGATACATATGTGCATTAAAAACAGATTTAATAGGAAGTTTTTTTGTTTTTTTATAGCTGTGGAATACGAATATATCAACATGTGCAAAGTAATGAGCGAGAATAACGGACCAGCACAGGGAGCCCAAGAGTTTTTGCGTACACAAACTCCCTTTATTGCCTTGTTAAAATTGTTTTATATTTAGAATTTATTACACCGCAAGCTATAGTATTATTAATTTAAAACAATAATGAATGGCATGCGCTAAAATAATACAATACCGAAAGTCTGCTTGTACAAACTGATATAGTCGTCTGCACAAATTTCTTGAAAATGATTCTGTCAGATCGTAAGTTTGTTAACCAAATGTGTAATTACGTCATAGATAAAGAAATAACATTATAAAGAACCTGGCTGTACACATTAATACGCCTAATTGTGTAAGATAGCTAAATGTTATCTCTATTACTTATCGATGTCTGCTTTTTCCCGCCATAGAAGCTGCCAACATTTCTGTCTGTATTTTTTATTCCACAGACTGTAAATAAATGGATTAATGGCACAGTTGATGAGAAACGAATAAAAAAAAAAACAAATTGTAAAGGGAGATATTGACTTGGCTTAGTGTTTCGAAGAATTGATCATTCATAGCTCTGGTGAAAGCGAGCAGAATCGTGGTGCCATTCGTGATGACGTAGATAACCGTAACTGTGAAAAGCATTACAGTTGTCCGCCCTTCTGCCCTGAATTCTCTTGTAGCCTTCTTATTACCCAAAGTAAGTACGTCTTGTTTCCTTTCATTGCTTTTAACCTCGGGGTATTCATGCAACCTGTGTGCATTTTCTTCAATGCTCAACGTAGTCTCAACTCTTATTGCTCTCGTTATATACGATTTATTTTCCCGCCAAAGTTTATGGTCATCTAAACTTTGATTTCTCAAAGAACGTAACATTAACACATTCTTTTTGGGCGCTGGTTTTCTTTCTCCCAATTTAGGAGCCTCGTTTTCATTTTCATTTGTTGTCTGGCTTTTAGACCTATTTTTACGTACATATAGGTAAGTGCCACACAGAAAGAAAAGACCATGGAAATTACAATAATCATAAAAATCTTGGGCCAACCCGTGTTGACAAAGTTGTCATCAATGCTGCACTGAAAAGTATAGACACCAGTAACATTCGTATTGGTCGTTTGTCTTCCGTGCACGGTCATGTGCCCGATCGAAGTAATCAAAGCGTATACAATTGCCACTACGCTGATGACGTGTGCCTGACGTGGTTCTACTTGCCAATCGAAGGTAAAGCATATTTTTCTGTATCTAGATATGTGCAAAGAAAAACAAGAAAACAAAAAAACCTCTTAAAAACAACAACAACAAAGGTTACAGTAATTTAATTTATAATAGATCTAGCTAGAGTCTTGACTAACAATGTTAATTCTGTGTGATTAGACATATTTTTACCAATTTTTAGCGGTCCCCGAAAGGGGAAAATACGCTATTAGTTTTGTGTGAAATGTCTGTCCGTCCGTCCCGTTTAGATCTCGTTAACTAGAAAAGATAGTGAAAATCCGACATCATAATATTTTAGTCCATTCAAAGTTCTGATGCAACGGCTACTTTTTTCTTTTCTAAAAGCGAAAAATCAAATTTTTTAAATCACTTATGCAAGCAGTTTTTTCATAAAAATACACAACTTTTACAACTATTCACTATTAATAGTAACAAACACTGGAGACTCTTTAGTAGGGGAGATGGCTATTTGCCATATCATAGACACATTTATGCAAATGGTTTTTGATTTTTTGTCAAAAAAATATATTTTTTTTACATTTGTATTGCTAAGTTAAGTAAGATGTGTCATACTAACTACTACATTTACACGAAAAAAAAGTTTACTTTTTTAAAAGAGAAAAAATCTATTTAGTAGGCATGTAAGTTGAACATAATTTAAAACAACAATTAGTAAGTAGTTTTTCATATTATCACGTACACTCCAATGCTACAGCGTAGCTATAGAACACTTAACTAAAGGATCTTTTTTTTTTTAGGAATTAGAGATTAACCAGTTAGACCAGGTTCACATTTAACTTCACATTCACTTTCACCTATCCTTTGGATCCTGGACCGCTGGGGCACCACACAAGATCTGTCAACATTCTTTCTCCATTCTTCTCTGTCTTTGGTCTTTGATCGAATTTAATTCTGATATTCTTTCTGAAAATATTGATAACTTCCTGTGTGGACCACTTCGGGGGCCGATTTTGAGTTTGTGTTTCCACACAAACTGTCTTTGTAACCTTGTTTTTTTGTGTGTGGTGCAATTTCATGCTTTTAGCTTTTTCAATACGCCATGATCCTATCACTTGTCTGGAGAAACAAGGGGGTACCTGTGTGAACCGTGATCGCTTTTTTAATGCATTTATCTTTATTTAAATTTTTTTTAAAGTTGAACGGGCTCTAGCATCTTCAAGTCAACACAATAACCATTGTACCAGAAAAGTTCTTATGAAAATAGAATGTTTTATAGTTATCTATTGTTAGTTTCAAACTTAAAAGCAATGTCTAAAGTGGACTAATTCAAATTATACCACCACATCAGTCAAGTACAATTTCTAATTGATTTTGATTAATTTTAAAAATTCTTTCTTGCTTTGTCAGATAAAATATCATTGGCCTCCTTCAGTCGTAGAACGACTATGGTTCATCTCGAACACTTTTTCATATGGCTGTGGAGCCCTATTTGTGAGAAACACTTCCGTCCACATATATTGCAGGTCAAGGTGGCTTTTGCTTTGATGGTAGAGGAGCCGGCCATTTTTCGTATGTTCTTGTAAAAGAAATAAGTGTGCGAAATTTCAGCTTGATCCAAATTATTCCAAATATGGGAGTGGGAGAAAAAACGTGTAGGCCTATAAACGTTTTACCGGTGAACCGACAAAAAGCGAAAGACCAAATAGCGCCGACAAAATAGCGCTGACAAAATAGCGCCAAATAATTTTTTGACAAAAAAGACAAAAAAGTGCGGAATTATATATGATGTTTATAAAAGTACCAGATTTAGAAAGTGAAGGTCCTGGGCAGCATTTTTAGCTGCTATTTAGTCCTTGCTATTTTGTCGGGGAGCCCTTTTTACCAGACAGACTGAGTGAGCTGATATAAGCTTTGTAAACAAAAACAGAGAATTCTCATTAGAAGTAGGCCTTCAATTGTTGGTTAGATTTATTTCCTTATTTATTAACATACTGTTTTAAATTTATGGCAAGTCTTCAACGGAAAGAACTGAATAAGTCCAAAAAGTTGATAAAGAAATAAAAAATTTCACTATTGGCTACCTACGTTTTGTTTATGTATGCGTACCGGTATATGCGTCGGCGTAGAAGCAATATGGCTTCCTTCAGTCGCAAATCGACTATGGATCATCTCAAAGAAATGAGATGAATGCATTAGCTATAGCCGGAACGATGTCACCCACACATTAGCGGCACAAACTGGCTTATTAACGTTATTTTAAATGTATTTCCTCAGATAGAATTAGAGTGTAGAGAGTGTACGATAATGATAAACCATGAAGAGAGTATAAGATAACGATAAGTCATGAAGAGAGTGTACGATAACGATAAGCCATTAAGAGAGAGTGTAAGATAACGATAAGCCATGTAGAGAGTGTAGGCTACGATAATGATAAGCCATGAAGAGAGTGTACGATAACGATAAGCCATGAAGAGAGTATAAGATAACGATAAGCCATTAAGAGAGTGTAAGATAATGATAAGCCATTAAGAGAGTGTACGATAACGATAAGCCACGAAGAGAGTGTACGATAATGATAAGACATGAAGAGAGTGTAAGATAACGATAAGCCATGAAGAGAGTGTACGATAAAGATAAGCCATGAAGAGAGTGTACGATAATGATAAGACATGAAGAGAGTGTACGATAACGATAAGTCATGAAGAGAGTGTACGATAACGATAAACCACGAAGAGAGTGTAAGATAACGATAAGCCATGAAGAGAGTGTAAGATAACGATAAGCCATGTAGAGAGTGTACGATAATGATAAGCCATTAAGAGAGTGTACGATAATGATAAGCCATGAAGAGAGTGTAAGATAACGATATGCTATTAAGAGAATGTACGATAATGATAAGCCATTAAGAGAGAGTGTAAGATAACGATAAGCCATGAAGAGAGTGTACGATAATGATAAGCCTTGAAGAGAGTGTAAGGTAACGAAAAGCCATGAAGAGAGTGTAAGATAATGATAAGCCTTGAAGAGAGTGTAAGATAATAAGCCACGAAGAGAGTGTAAGATAATAAGCCATGAAGAGAGTGTAAGGTAACGAAAAGCCATGAAGAGAGTGTAAGATAATAATAAGCCTTGAAGAGAGTGTAAGATAATAAGCCATAAAGAGAGTATAAGATAATGATAAGCCACAAAGAGAGTGTAAGATAATGATACGCCATGAAAAGAGTATAAGTTAATAAGACATGAAGAGAGTGTAAGATAATGATAAGCCATGAAGTGAATGTAAGATAATGATAAGCATTGACACACACACACACACGCATAGGCCTACAATGAAAAAACAATTACCTGACAAAAGCCACTGACAAAAGTAAACAAAGTGATATAGTAAAATTAAAAGAGGTGGAAAAAAAGTACAACTTGCAAGCGTAGGTCTGCTTCATCGAGTAACTTCTTAAGTAAATATAAAACTTTGCTGTGAAAGAAACAAAATTACTTCGTTAAAAAAAAGTGAAAACAAGAAAACATCGTAACATCATTGCAAGAAAAATGTTTGATCAAGTATAAAGGTTAAAAGTTTACAGCCTTAAAGAAAATATGACAATTAATTCATCAAAAACTGACCTGGTAAATTTGTCAATGTCCCAATCAAATCTGCAACAGAGATAGACAAAATCAATATGTCCGTGGCCGTTTTCTTTTTCTCTTTGTAATAAATGAAAATGATCAGTGGATTTCCGAAAATCCCCAAAATAAAAAGCAAAGCCAGTAAAACGAACGTTGGAATAGTGACCACAGTTTTCTCATACTGTAGGTTCTTTATGTAGTTCTGGCTATCATCAACCGATTTATTGCCCACCACAGCGTCTGTGATAGTCACGAAATCCATACTTTTATAGAAGTATTACTTTTCTTTAAATTGGTTTACCAGATATATACAGGTCTACTTCTCTATCCAATAAATTTACCTTCGCAAGTGTTATAATTTGTTATGTAACCTAACCGCAAAAGTAGGAAAAGTTAGAATATAAGCTAATATTTCGTTTTTTTTTATTTAAATAAAACGCTGCTGGAATGGATCTGCTGGTAGGCCTTTGAGTTAAAAGTCAAACAGCATGGTAAAGACCCCCACCCCATTTTGGCTATTTATATCTACACCTCGGGGTACAAGAGTTTTGATCTTACAAGATTTGGTTGTAATTAATAGCCTAAATAAAAACCCTCTTCAAGCTAACCTTGACGATAAATGATTCATTTATTGACAGCCGAAATCTCGAGCTCATTAAAAAATGTTTAAGAGAGATGATTAGTTCTATTCTTCAATGTCTCAAGCAACATATTGGAGAGGATGAGCCATGGGGTGGATGCTGAGGGTCGGGAATAAAAATAATGGTCAAGTTATTTATAGGTCTATCTACATAGATCAGATTCAGCATGGATTTTGCGGGTCATGATAATAAGGCTTTCACTTCAAGGCTTGAGTAATGTTAAATATCTAGTTGGTGTTTAGATATAAATCGACCACCTGCGGACAATGGTTATGCTTGCCCTGGATGTGGCAAAATATGTAGGTCACATCTGGGGCTGCGCAGCCACGGGTAATACTGCATTCCTCACTAATCTTCGGACTGGAAGACAAGCCTTATTATTAGGCCTATTATTAGTGTTTAGATATAGCATATAAAAATTTTCCACAGTTATAAAACATTTTTTTTGTTTGAAAAGACCAATATTAATTTCACTCAGATTAGTAAACTTTATTTCGTTCTGTAAGGTACAACATTATGGATGACTAACATACTCGAGTTCATGTTAAGTTACCTCATATTTAATAGTCATTTTAAAAAAAATGGTGAAAATAATGTGATTTAAACTCAAGGATGCTGCTCAACACGGGAGCTGTCAAATATAGACCTCCCCCCCCCCCTTCTCCCAATCATCATCTGTCCCTTGACTTTCGCCCTAGGGGCGCTTTGACAGTAACCTGCTCCCTCTTTTTTTTTCTCGGTCAGCAGCTGTTCTTAGAATGATACCAAGAGAGAGACCGGCCCATTCTTTTACATTGTCTATCCAGCTTTTCTTCGGTAGACCCTTTCTTCGTGCTCCCTCCAATGTACATTGAAGCAGTGACGTCACTAGGGCGGGTGTCACCCAGTGCGGTAAGTTCATGGTGTCTCCCTCCCCCCCCCCCCATCTTTCCTCTCAAATCTTCCCAATAAAAACATATTGTTTAGTTGTTTTTTTGTTGCGTCATGATACAGTGAGCTAATTACCCATATTCATTGATAGTTATTACTGAACGTTAAAAAGAGTTTCGATTTTATTCTAAAATGTTACCGACACTTTATCATTAGTTATTGCATAGTTTAAAATTTAAGATTTGAAATAAGAAAAATATTTAACATCAACCGAACTTACTTTTCTTAGTACACTTTTGAAGAGCTCCTCACGAAAACAGTTAAACATTATAGTGGTAGTTTTGTACCGACAAATGTGTTAATCGGTACAAAATAATACGTATTATTATTATTAAGCTTAACATTTAAAAGCGTACACGAACTTTACAGGATTTCAAAATTGAAAACTTATAAATAATATCTATTGCAATTTCGTTTTCAATGGACAAAGTTGCCCGATTTGAAATTCATGTCTCAAAAATTCTTAATTAAAAGTTAATTAACTTTAGTTTTGAAAAGCTTCTTTCAAAAGACACCACGTTGGCATGCACTTGACAAGAACAGTTGAAGACTTAATCAATGGGCTGGTAAAGGTTTCTTAAGTCTCATCGGTATTCCATTTGAATTGTAAAATTCATGTACTTCCCAGTTTTAGCTTCTTCAAAATTAACTTTGCTGCCTGTAGATGCATTGTAGTTTTGATATTTCTGTTAAAATATCGTCTGGCTCAGATTAAAAGGAATAGATGTACTCAGCATTAACCTTTTGTTCTCTACTTAAATAGCGAGTCCGCATCTTGAGATTACTCTGTTGACATTTTGTTATTGTTAAAAGCTATTTTTCTGTTATCTTAATAGCATCTCTAGAATAATGTGTCACACTTTTCTTAAGAAAACAATGAAGTTTTCTAGCTCGCGCACCGCTACGTCAATAGTTAAGCCATTAATTTGAAATTACTCTTCTGTAGTGTTGCTTTTTACCAAGTACATCTGCCCAAAAAGTAAAGCAATAAAAGGTATACATGTATTCAAAGAAATCTGGTAATGGTATTAGAGCTGCGCATCTTGTGTCTGTATTTTCAGAGCGGTGCTAAAAAGCTTCAATCGCCGTCACAATTTCATCAAATCGTTCTGTGCTATTATAGCACAGTGCAGGACAGGCCACTGTCCTGTTGGCTCATATTTCTCACGGCTATGGTCAAATTCCGATTCACAGTGCCCCCGCTGCGGGGAAAAAGAGGAAACCGTGCCTCATATTCTATTTGACTCCCCCAGACTTGCTAATCTCCGCCTCGACAGGTCTTGTGACGCGTACGCACTACGCAAGACAGCAGGGTTTCTGTCCAGGGCTTTTGTAAGAGAGGATTTAAGCCTCTCAGGCCCTCACTCAAATGGAGTTTGATGATGATGATAAAATGTCATGCAGGAAGTATTTTCTGAATTTTGACAACATAGCTAAAGTAAAAAAATGTACACATCCATTAAAAGTGCGTTTCTGTTTTTTTTTTTTTAATATTGCCTGCACTCTTTCATGAATTCCAGATATTGTAGCTGCATTATCATATCCATGAGCTCAATACATTAATAAGTCAAGCCCATCCTTTTCCAGCCATTTAAAGATATCAGAACTGGTTGTTAATTATGATCTAGGTTCACAGTCAGCAATAAACAAACAACAACCATTAGTGTCATGGCGGAGAATGATACTTTATTATATTGAACGCGTGCACCTTTGCGCACCATATCAACATCCCCATTTCTTTAAAAAAAAAATATAAAAAAAAAACAACATTTCGGGGAGTATCATAGAAAAAAAAATAAAACAAAACCACAACATAAACAACTAAACATAACATACTTGTATACGCTTCAATCAATATGAAACATATCACATTTAAAAATCAACATTCAATAGTTCATTAAGACACATAGTCATTGAATCTTGTCGGTTTCTTCAACTGATCCCTTGGTCGCAGGGAATGATGAGTTGATGAGTGGCGAACGTGTTGATCCTGAGTTCTATTGTCCTGTATGTTGTTATCAGTATCGGGAAATATATCTTCTTCTGTTTCTCTGTTCGGGTTAATATGCACTCTGTTTCTTTGGTACACTGCACCATTGTCACCTCGAATAATGTAAGCTCTCTGATTGACTTGAGACTGAATTCTTCCACGTCTCCATGTAGGGTCATTAGGAGATTGGATTGATCTGTCCAGTTTTCAGCTGACTTAAATTTCTTGACCTCTTATCATAAGATGTTTTTACACTCATCTGACGTTTTTCTTTCCTTCTCATAATGTTCTCTTGACATGTAGAAATCTTAATGTTACTCCTTTTGTTTGGTATCAGTGTTCGAGTCATCCGACCAAAAACATCTGAACTAGGCTTAGATTTGTGTCTTGCCTTGGAGTATTTCTAAATTCCAGAAGAGCTTCATAAGCATCTGACTTTGATTCTCTAGATTTCTTCATTATGTTCTTCAAAATTTTAACTGCTGACTCAGCCTTTCCATTGGATTGATGGTGTCCTGGAGAAGATTTCAAATGAGTCACTCCCCATTCCATCATAAATTTGGAAAAATATTTCGATGTGAACTGAGGTACGCTATTAGATATACAAACTTTGGGCACCCCATATCTTGCAAATAAAACTTTCAGTTTCTTTATAATTGCGTGTGTTGTTGTCAAATGCATGTTTTCTACCTCTATGAAATTTGAATAATAGTCCACTATGGCTAGATATTGTTGGTCACACATTTGAAATAAATCAATTCCAATCTTGTCCCACGGATTAGAACCTATTTCGTGCTGTATTAATTCTTCTCTCTGATTTATTTTTCTGACAAATGTAGCATGAGTTGGTTATTTCCTGTATTCGAGCTGATAATCCAGGCCAGAAAACTGTTTCTTTTGCTCTTCTTTTCATTGAGTCTACTCCCAGATGTGCTGCATTGAGTTTTTCTTCTATTTCCTTGCGAAGTGATATCGGTATGATTATTTGTTCTCCTTTCAACAGGAGTCCGTCTTCGTATGTTAACATGTCTCTAAGTGAAAAATATTGTTTGAGTTCAGGTAAACTATTATGTTTGTCTGGCCATCCATTTAGGATATACTGAATAAGTGTTTGCAATGTTCTATCTTTCTCTGTCTCAATTCTGACTTTCTCCAGCACTGCATCTGGTATTGCCAGTCCCACTGTATTGACACAAACATCAGGGATATCACTTTTTTCCTCTGATGGGTCTCTACTCAAAGTATCAGCTATGAACAAATTTTGGCCTTTGACATATTGAAACTGGATATCGTAACGATAAAGACGCATCATTAGACTTTGTAGCCTTCTCGGAGCAGAACTGAGTGGTTTTTGAAGGATGTTTTCCAGTGGTTTATGGTCATTCTGAACTATAACTGTCCTGCCATACGTATACTGGTCAAAACGTTCCAAACCAACAACCACTGCTAACAATTCTTTTTCAATCTGTGCCCATCTTTTCTGAGTATCAGTTAATGATCTAGAAGCATATGCTATTGGACTGCCATCTTGTAATAACGCTGCTCCTAACCCATTTTGGCTACTATCTGCTTGTAATGTAAGCTCTTTGTTAGGGTCAAAATATATCAATGTGCCATGAGTCGATATTTTCTGTTTTATCTTGTTGAAAGCTCGTGTGCATTGATCAGACCAAACAAATGGTGTGTTCTTTCTGATCAACTCTGTTATGGGCTGTAAATCTGTCGACAAGTCTGGAACAAATCTTGCAAGATATTGAACCATGCCACAGAATCTTCGGACTGATGAAATATCTTTTGGAGCATTCAAACTCAAAATCGCAGATACTTTGTTCGGGTCTGGTTTTATTCCTGCTTCTGTAATAATATGACCCAAAAAATTAATCTCAGCTGTTCTAAAACCGGACTTTTCGTGGTTCAGTTTAATCTTCTTTTCTTGACACCTCTTCATCAGCTCTCTTAGGTTAATATCATGATTTCTGAGTGCTTCTTCTTTCGTTCTTCCTCTTCCTACCACTATAATATCATCAACGTAATTGAAACAGCCTTTCAGTCCTTCTAGTGCTAGATTTAATCGTCTCTGAAAAATTTCTGAACTCACTTTCAGTCCAAATGGTAATCGTTTCCATTTGTATCTACCAAAAGGGGTTATCATTGCTGTCAAATTAGATGACGCTGTGTCTAGTCTGACATGCCAGAAAGCTTCTTGCACATCCAATTTGCTGAATATTTTGGCATCGTTCAAATCTGCCAATATGTCATCTAAAGTAGCAAGATTATAGAATTCCCTTAGTAAAACTTTATTCAGGGCTTGTGGATCTATGCAGATCCTAATTTTTCCATTAGCTTTTTCCACAATTGCCATCTGACTCACCCACTCTGTAGGCTCTATCACTGGTTCTATCATTCCTCTCTGCACTAGGGTCTTTAACTCCTTCTTAACTCTTTCTTGTAAAGCAATAGGGATCTTTCTACACGGCAGAACCTTGGGCTTAATGCTGCTATCAATCTTTAAAGACACTTCTCCTAAGTCACCCAAATCACCAGTAAACTTTGGACTACAGTCTTCTTCTTGGTTATTCACTACTGATGCTATGAACCTATCTTTATTGGCTTTGATTAACTTCATTCTTGTTAAAGTTTCATGACCTAGAAGGCATGCTAGATTATTTGGTACAACTATATATTCCACCTCAAATGTTTCGTTAGTTTTCTCATTTCTCGTCGTTAGAGTGGCTTTCCCTAAGGGTCTCATTTCAGTCTTATTCCACATTAGTAATCTTTGCGTTGCCTTTTCTATCTGATTCTTATTTACGTATTTTTCCTGGATGGTATTTACATCAGCTCCACTATCCATTTGAAACCTTACACAGTGACCATTTACTGTCATAACTGCTGTCATCCTTTTCGTTTTGTGGTTCTCCAAAGACATCACTCATTCATTTTTTACCATCATGACATCATCTCTTGTGTCCGACTGTATCTGTCTTTCATCGTTAGACATATCATCTGACACCTGCTGAATTTTCTTTTTGCACATTACAGCAAAATGATGTCTCCCCTTGCATGCCAGGCACATTTTACCCCATGCAGGGCACTTTTCTTTAATGTATTCGTGAATCTTTCCACAATACCTGCATTTACCTTTCTGAATGTTTGTTCTTGAAGGTGTTGATACTTTCTCAATGATTGGAGGGTCGGCTTGCATTTGTCTCAACTGTTTGTTGGCGGTCTCGTATGCTCTGCAAATATCTCTGCACCTTTCCAATGTGAGACTACTATCTTGTAGCAATTTCATTTTGAGGCATTCATGTCTAATACCAAGAACTACTCTATCTCTAATCAAGCTATCTTCCAGGCGTTCAAAACAACACGTTTTTGCTAGTCTTCTCAGATTTGTTATGTACTTTTCAATGTCCTCGCCTTCTTGCTGTTCACGCGTATTGAACACATAGCGCTCATAAGTTTCATTTGTTTTTCCAATGCAAAAACTTTCAAATTTGTTCACTATTTCTTCCATCTTTCTTTCTTTTCCCTTCTCAATTTCAAGACCTTCATATATGTCCATCGCTTTTGTCCCTATAATTGTTAGAAAGGTGGCCACTCTGACCTCCTCTGATTCTTCCGACAATTTAATGGCTAACTCATAGTTTCGCCAGCTCCGGTGAAACTTTTGCCAATTAGCGGCCATGTTTCCTTCTACCTCGAGCGGCTCGGGTACAGGAAGGAAATTTCTAGCTGCCATTGCAGTGTTGCGCGGCGTAGCCTTGAATTGTTGCCTATTTATTATTGCAAACAATAAACCTTTATATACTGATTAATGATTACCTCTGATCATTAATATACCGCTGCCACCATGTTAATTATGATCTAGGCTCACAGTCAGCAATAAACAAACAACAACCATTAGTGTCATGGCGGAGAATGATACTTTATTATATTGAACGCGTGCACCTTTGCGCACCATATCAACACTGGTACCATCAGCTTTGGTTATCTTTGAAGTAAAGCAATCCTAAAACATTTCTGTCATTTGATATGTTGGGTGTGCTGTTAAAACATTTATAGACACTGTAAATTTTGATACTGTGACTGGAAAGTAACATTTTAGTGCACATCAATGAGTTACACTCTTTGCAAGAAACATTGTGATATTAAGCAGTCCATGCAAGATGTTTTTTTCCCCCTTCTTTACGTTGATCATAGCAATGACTTCCCTGTTAATTATTTCTTTTTTTTTGTTTCTTAGCCTAAGTTCTGGTGCCAATGTTTTACCAAATCGTAAAGCCTGATAAAAGTTTCTTCAATCTTCTCGTGATTTTCTAATTTTTAGCATGTCCACTTATAATAATAAAAAGTAATAAAACGTATATTGCTTTTGAAGTTTTACCTATTATGCACAATTTAAAAAAATACTTTTTAATCTTGGCAATTAATTATTTTGTTTAGTATCTTGAAGCGTCCCGAGACATGACGTTAAACTGCGCTCCTCTTTCCTTAGCACTTTTGGAGCTCAAAAGTGCCCTACTTCTTTTCTATCATTGTGTCTGCCTCCTCTTCTCCTAAGTCTGCCTTCATTGATCATCACACTGTCTCCTTAACTTTAAATTCTCACTACGTCCTAGACCAGTCCGTTTGCCGTGGACTGCGACGGGTAAGGGGGGATAAAGAGATCCTGGTGTTTGAGTGGTGGCTATCTGAGGATAAACCACAACAACACAATACTTTGGCTCCAAGTTCCCCTAGACCTGAGACCCAGATGGCCCGCTCTGGGTCAACCGGCTGGTCATGCCGAGCTACCAGCATAGGTCGTCGACCTATGCTGGAGGGCGGTGGCTGGAGGGTCAATCAGGGAGCTGCTGTATCGGACACATGTCCGATGTAGCAGCTGACTGAGTATAGCACCTGTGTAGCCCTGGCGGGCTCATTCTGGACATCCGAATGGCCCGTCCCCTTGTTGGACTCGATGGCGGGTGGGGAGCACAGGTGCCGAATTAACCAAAATATATATGGACAAAAAAACACACACAAAACTACTTGCCCCAGACCTATGTCTGGGCAAGAAACGACGAATTGACGATAAAAAAGAGGTCCCAAAAAGCTGTGCAACCTGGCCATCATTTCTGGTGGTTAGATGCACAGAGGAGGGAAAAAGCCTGACCAAGTTGAGCCCTTTTATTATCTATAAGGGACTCAAGTCAGTAGTGGGAGAGCCCAAGAGTGTGTCTAAGCTACACAAAACAATGGAACTCCTTGTAGAAGTAGACAGCAAGACACACTCTGATGGGCTTTTAAGATGCAGAAGACTCTGTGATCTCCAAGTGGAAGTCATGCCACACAAGAGTCTGAACACCAGCAGAGGTGTAATCAGCTCTAGGGACCTACTGGAATGTTCCGAGAAGGAAATAGTGGAGGGCATTGAAGGAGTCACCCATGCCCGGCGCATTACCAGGCGCAGGGAGGGTGAGGAGGTCAAAACCGCCACTATTATCCTCACATTCGGAACTAGGACACCGCCAGAGTATGTGAAGGCAGGATACCTACGAGTTCCAGTGAGGCCCTACATACCTAACCCCATGAGGTGCTTCAAGTGCCAGGGTTATGGACACGGCGCGGCAGTCTGCAAGAGGAACACTGTGTGTGCCAGATGTGCTGGAGAGGGTCATAAGGGACAAGGGCTGCACAGCCCAGTTCAAATGCCCAAACTGTCAAGCTGGCCACTCAGCCTACTCCAAGGACTGCCCTGTGTGGAAACAGGAGGTTGCCGTACAGGAGTACAAGGCAAGAAACGGATGTACCTTTAGCCAGGCGAAATCGGCTGTACTGGCCCTACCCAAGGGCCAATTCGGCTTGACAAAGACCTACGCCCAGGCTGTTGCTAAGAAAGGAAGATCCATAGCCACACAGACGGACACATTGACCCCACCACCCCCTCCTCCTCCCCCAACTCAGAAGAAAACACCGCCAAAGAACACACCTCTGAAGAAACAAGAAAGCCCTGTTGTCATGCTAAAGAACAGGTTCTCTGTGCTCGCTGATGAGAGCATGGAGACTGAGCAGCATGTCAAAACCAATACTCCGGGAGAACCCGGAGACATCATGTCTGACACAGGTTCTCCTCAGAGAACCCAGCCAGACACCCCAACCTCTACCGAGTTAGAGGTTGACCAACTCCCTAAGGGGAGAAATCAAAGCGGAGAGGATGCCCGAGGTGAGAGAGGAGGAAATAACCTCCGCTCTAACCAGAGGGATCTCCCCTCTCCAGAGAGAAAGACTTCACCCAAAAGGGGGTTGTCCTCCTCTCCATCCAAACCCAAGAATAAAAATACCAAGGTCACTGGAATAAAGGGAAACCCCTCCGGGGGCCTCCCAAGGCCAAATAGCTCCAAGTAGGTCATCTAGAATAAGCCATGGATTCCAGAATTGTACAGTGGAATTGTAGAGGCCTCAAGGCCAATTACGAGGAAATGCAGCTACTGATGGACTCTGAGACTCCTGTAGCTGTCTGCTTACAGGAAACATTTCTGAAAGATTGCATCAGCTTCCGAAGCTACCGTGCTTACACCAAGAATGTTGAGGATGCAGAGAGAGCATCAGGTGGAGTCTGTATCCTTGTGAAGGATAGCATCCCCCATGAGAGGGTAGAACTACAGACCACACTACAGGCCGTAGCAGCTAGGATAACCCTTCACAAGGTTATCACTTGCTGCAGCCTGTATCTACCACCAGGCGCTCCATTAAACCGAACAGACATGGAGGACCTATTGAAACAACTCCCCCGGCCTTATTTAATCCTTGGGGATTTCAATGCCCATAACACCATGTGGGGATCCAACAATACCGACACAAGAGGTCGTATGCTGGAGGATATCTTCCTCCAACATGATTTATGCATACTTAATGATGCATCACCGACCTACTTGCACCCAGGAACTGGATCATTCACATGCATTGACCTCACCGTATGCGTCCCTGGACTTCTGGACGATTTTAAATGGTCAGTTAGCAATGATCTACGGGGAAGTGATCACTTCCCAATCATCATTACTAACAATCTCCCATCATTGGGACGACCTCAGCGGTGGAAACTGAATAAGGCCGATTGGGAACAATTCCAAAAAAGATGCTCTGAGGATATCACAGAAAATATCCTCCATGAACAGAACCCAGCTGATACCTTTGCTAGCAAGCTACTAAGTATAGCCAGGAAAGTTGTACCCCTAACCTCTGCAAATCCAAAACGGCCTAGCAAACCATGGTTTGATACAGCTTGCAAAAGTGCTATTGGTGATAGGAAAAAACGACTGGCTGCATTTATAAAGAATCCTTCCCAGGAAAACCTAAAGCTATTCAGGATAGCTAGAGCAAAGGCTAGACAAACCATACGGTCAGCCAAAAGGAATTCCTGGAGAAGTTTTGTCGGCAGTCTGGATGCCAAAACTTCTGCTAGAGCGGTTTGGAAGGCAGTAAGGCGAATCAAAGGGAAAGAATCAAATGCAATAGGGCATTTGAAAAACCAAGGACGAACTGTCACGTCCCCCAGAGAAATAGCTGACTGCCTTGCATCCTCAATAGCAGAAAAATCATCCACTGCACACTACACGCCAGAGTTCCAAAAAGTCAAAACCAGGGAGGAAAGACACCCCATTGATTTCAGGTCAGAGAACAATGAAGACTACAACAAACCGTTCTCGCTTGAGGAACTGAGGGAATCGCTGGACAAGTCACATGACACAGCGCCTGGAGAAGACGAAATCCATTACCAGTTCCTCAAGCACCTTCCCGAACCCTCATTGGCAGTCCTGCTAGGGGTCTATAACTGTGTGTGGCAAACAGGCGCTTTCCCAAACAGCTGGAGGAAAGCCACAGTTATACCGATACCTAAACCGGGAAGAGACGGCTCTGACCCAGCTAACTATCGACCAATAGCACTAAGAAGCTGCATCTGCAAAACCATGGAAAGAATGATTAACAGTAGGCTGGTCTGGTACCTGGAAAGGAATAAAGTGATCTCAAACTACCAGTGCGGATTCCGGCAGGGGCGGACAACAACTGACCACCTGGTAAGGCTGGAAGCTTATATTAGAAATGCATTACTCAGAAGAGAACATCTAGTAGCTGTATTCTTCGATATAGAAAAGGCCTATGACACAACCTGGAAACATGGCATTCTACGTGACCTGGCGCTTATGGGGCTTAAGGGACACCTCCCCCGTTTTGTGGAGGAATTTCTGAAAGATCGAAAATTTCAGGTTCGAGTGGGCAACTCCGCTTCTGACACTCATGACCAGGAAATGGGTGTACCCCAGGGCAGCATTCTGTCAGTCACCCTGTTCAACATTAAAATAAATAGCATCATAAATGCGCTGTCCCCTGGCATAGAGTGCTCTTTGTATGTTGATGACTTTGTCATTCTTACTTATGGGAAAAACATGAACACCTTAGAAAGAAAATTACAGTTATGTTTAAACAAAATTCAGGGTTGGGCAAACTATAATGGTTTCAAATTCTCAGACTCCAAAACAGTTAGTATGCATTTTTGTAATCTAAGGGGACTCCACCCAGACCCTGAACTATTTATACACAAAAAGAAGATCCCTGTTGTGAAAACTACAAAATATTTAGGCCTCACCTTAGATTCCAAATTTAATTTTCTCCCCCACATTAAGGAACTTAAGAAGAAATGCCAAAAGTCATTAAACATACTAAGAGTACTCAGCCATACGGACTGGGGAGCTGACAGAGATACCTTGCTGCTGCTCTATCGGAGTCTAATTCGATCCAAGCTAGACTACGGATCCATAATATATGGAGCAGCAAGGAAGTCGTACCTAAAAATACTGGAACCAATACAAAATGCTGCCCTGCGTCTCTGTCTCGGCGCGTTTCGTACATCACCTATCCCAAGTCTCCATGTGGAGGCTGGAGAACTCCCCATCGATATAAGAATGAAAAAGCTTGCAATGCAGTATATAGTCAAGCTAAAATCCAACCCCACGAACCCTGCTTTTGACTCCATATTTAACCCCATAGAGGTAGAATTATACAATTAAATGCCTAACGTCATACAGCCGTTGGGCCTTCGAATGAGAGAACCCATCCAAAATTTAACCCCACCCATTGACCAAATCTCTAAAATAGAAACCCCTCAGAATCCTCCTTGGCTAATGAATAAACCCAAATTAAATTTATCCCTCCTTAATTTCAAAAAAGAAAATACAGACCCAAGCATACTACAAGTCCACTTTAGGGAACTGCAGGAGAGCTACGGAGATTGTGGCACCATCTACACAGACGGATCCAAAATGGAGGGAAAGGTCGCGTGTGCCTGCTCCTTTCGGAACAAAACAATCTCCCGTAGACTCCCCGATAGCTGCTCCATCTTTACGGCCGAATTGCACGCAATATTGCTTGCACTTATGGCCGTAAAAGCATCAGAAAGGAGTAAATTTATAATCTGCTCCGACTCCAAATCTGCATTGCAAGCTTTGGGGCGGATGAAGACTGACATCCCATTGGTACATAAGAGCCTGAAGCTGTTGGACCAAATAACAGCCGACCGTAGGGATGTCACCTTCATCTGGGTCCCCTCCCATGTTGGCATTGAGGGAAACGAAGCCGCAGACAGAGAAGCAAAGAGAGCCCTAAATCATGCGGTGTCAGGAACCCAAATTCCCTACTCGGACCTGAGACAAAGTATTGCCTCTGCCACCTATCGAGAGTGGCAGAACCGATGGGAGGCTGAGACTCACAGTAAACTCAGGCAGATTGTGGCGGATGTCAGGTGGCGGCCCACATCTAAGGGTCTGACAAGGCGTGGTAGCACAACCATGTCCAGACTTAGGATTGGCCACACCTACATCACGCACTCTTTTGTACTGAAGAGAGAGGAGCCCCCACTTTGCGAGTACTGTGACTCTCGCCTCACCGTGAAACATATCCTCGTTGATTGCCCCAGATACCAGGATGTCAGGGCGAAATATTTTAGAGCCACTAATCTAAAAACACTATTTAATAATGTCGACCCTGGGAAGGTACTGGGCTTTATTCGGGAAGTGGGGCTATCTACGAAGATCTGATTTCTGAATTTGTGAACATGCACTATTTACATTAGATTTTTACCAAATATTTAAATTTTTACTACCTTTACTATTTTAACTGTGAATAGACCTTGATTTTAATTATATGACTGTATAGAATCTGGCCCTTGTTGTTTAGAGAGAGAGTGGTCCTTGAGGGACTGCAGGCACGACATGGCCTAAATTGTGCCGATGTGCCTCAAATCAATAAATCAAATTAGTATCTTGAACAATGGAAAGAAATTGTACTTGACTGAAGTGGTGGTATTAACTGAATTAGTCCCCTCTGTTGGTCGCCGCTTCGAAGTAACTTTATACAAACAATAGATAACTATTCAATCTCTATTTTCATAGTCGCCTCACTAGAGGAGTCATTACGATGACGGGTTGATCTACGAATTCAGGTCGTTCCCCCCTTTTTATTTTTTTAAATAAATGCTTTTAAAAAGCGAATACGCTATCCTTTCTTTCTCCCCTCACCACCAATTTTCCCCTAGTCCAGAGAAGTGATAGGATCATGGAGCATGGAGAATGCTAAAAACATGGAATAGCTCTAAACAAAAACAATTGGTACAAAATATTTCTAATTGCACATTTATTGTTTTTCTAGAATCCCTAGATCTATTACAAATTTAATTACTTAACTGATCCAAAATAATGGATACCATTACACATCATAGAAGCTTTGAGTTAAAGAAACAAGTTTTCTTTGAATAATTCTTCTCCACACCTTTCTCTTTCCCTAAACAAAAAGTTATGTCCCCCTTTCAGACCTTGCGATCTATCAGATGATGTTAAGGTCATCTGTTTCTTTGGCCAACAGTTAAAGAGAAGGGTATCATGTGGCCAGCACAACGACTAACCGCCTTTACTTTTTCCAAACTAATGTCAGGGGCGCCCTAAAATTCAGATCCTAAAAAATCCTAAATCCCAGTCTTCATCGAGATTAGGACCTATGGTTCAGAAGCGAAGCACTTAACCACTCAGCCACCATTCCCCCGTTCTCTTTCCCTAACTGTGTAACATTTTGATTTGTGAATATTTCAATGGGATTAAGGGGGGGGGGGAGATTGGAGAACTACTGGGATCTTTCGAACCAAACTCAATAATATAATGCACTTTGGGTGGGCTGGACATATGTTTGTCAATTGTGGTAACAGCAGATCTAATATTACTGTATACTAGACTACCCCATTATAAATAGAAATTCATTACTAATTTATGGGCTCTGTGTCTTGTTACAGATTCATCCGAAAAAGTTCCCACTAATGCAACTTCTACTCTACAAGACTATTCAAAAACATAAGCTTATGTTGTTTTGTTCGTTAAAAATTGCTTAGTGTAAATCAGGAGTATGGTATATGGATATAGTTCTAGGGGATTCAATTATTATGAGAATATATGTTTAGCAGTTAACAGTAAAGTCTGTAAAGTTGTTTGATGAAAGGTAAAAGAAAGGCACTCATATTTATGGTACTCGTTCTATTTATTTTTGAAACATATCAAATGTATATGTTCAACATTACAATGGTAAATAAATAAAAATAAAATTGATAAACAGTATCGACAATTTCAATATTTTCCTACATTGAGATAGTTCAACCATATAAAATTCATTAAATAATACAGATATTATTTGAGCAATTTTTATAAAAAACTACTCATATGAGTCTTTGATACATTTAATACACAAGACGTCAAAATTTTCTTTTAAAAATAAACAAAAAAAATTATGTAAATGGTATTATTTTAAAAAAATATAAATCTTATAACAAAGAAGGGTACACTAATTTAGCCTCCCATTTACTTTGAGGCTGCACTGAAAAAAAATCATACTAAATGAGTTAATTGATTTTATTAAGTAATCATATTTATAGTTATTTAAAGCCAAATTAGATGTTAGGAATTTACAAGTAGAGGGCACTACTTTGTTAAGTTTTGAATTATTTTGTACATCTGCACTATTCCGTGCCCATGTTACTTTTAAATGCCCAGTAATTAAAAACATATTTTACAATTATGCTTTAGAAAAATAATGTAAAATAATTGTAAATAAATGACTAAATAGTTTGAAAAAAAAAATTTGACCCATATATAGTTTCCATTCACATCTGAAGTATATTCTTACTTAAAACTTAAAATAGAAGTGCAACATTTCTACTTCAAGATTAAATGGTCACTAATTTCTCTTAATTAAGTTAAATTAGCTTGTTCATCCAATACTCTGCAATTATTCTATCTGTTCCAGCTTTAAAAGTCTCACTTTTTCTTGCTCTTCGTTACTCAACAAATAAGTATTAATCTCTTCTTCATCGAAATCTGTTTCTCTGACCTCTGGGTCATTGAGGTTAAGATGCGGTGGGATGACCACATCATTTGTAAAATAATTTTTCTCTTGCTTTATTCTCTTCAGAGAAATAGGAAGATTTAATTCTTTGGAGGATTCATCTGATTTCCGCTTGCCAGGACTCAAAGTGCCATTGGTGGGCTTGCTCACAGCTGAATCGACATCACTTCTAAAAGCCAGCTGGAAAACACTGTGTCTGTATCGCAGTATGTCATCAATGTAACGATAGAGGTTTTTGTTGTCAACACTGCTAGCCCAGGGTAGCACAGTTGCCAGTTTTAGGAAAAGTTGCTTACAATCATTAAACAATTGCAATGAAATTAATGGGAATTTGAATTTTTTTTGAAATTTTTCCAGAGTCATATACCCTTGAGCACCATAGCGGCTCAAATAGGCATAATAAGCAGCAATGGCGATCAGCCCTGGTCTAGAACGCCCTTCTGTCAGCCAAGCGTTGCGACACAAAAATAGTATATCATTCACCTTCTGTATAAGACAAGCATCAAACCCTTTTCCTTCAAGGCAATAACTAACATGAGACGTTTGTACCACACTTGGTAGTTGAAGATTCAAAAGTCGTACAATTAATTTTTTCCCTTTGAAAAATGCTGAGAACTTGTCTAGATAGGGCTTAAAGTGTGTCACACTTATAGGAATGTTCTGCATCCTGCAAGCTAGAAATAAACATGCTGCTGCGTAATGCTCTTTTGTTGTGATATATGCAAAGAAGACTTCTTTTTGAAAGAACACTTTCTCATACATGAAATCAGCTTCAGTTTTTACAGAATCTGGAAAGCAAAATCTGTCATGGAGTAATCGGATTTTATTTAGCCCAGCCACAAGGCCTTTAAGCTTCCTTTGTGGCATGGCATGCTTTGGCAGGGTAAGACTGTGGTTTTGAGGAGCCTTGGAGTTGCTGTACTCAAAATCTGTTGAAACTAAACGCTGTTCCTCTATGACAGTACCACAACCCTTGCAAACACAGCGCTCATCTGCTCCAATGCATTCTGTGCTCAGGTCCTGGCTACCGCAAGACTTGCAGACAGCACCAGCTAAAGGAAGTTTAATTTTCTCATCAGGAGAAACATATATTTCAGCAGGTACAGGCTGCTCCAGGCTTTCTTCTTCTGAGGCACAATCTGGGCACAATTGTTGCCTAGCTTCCAAGGCAGCGGGTGTAAGAGACACTCCACATGACTCACACACTTCTTCGTGAATGTCTGCTTCTTCTCTCTCTATCTCTCCATTAAGACTTGAGTGCTCCTGGAAAAAGAAAAGTATTATTTTAAAAGTTGGTAACAGAATGACTTCTTTAATTTCTCTAAATTTGCCAGACAATGTATACATAAAATAGTCAGTATACAACCCTGTTTATCCTTGTGCAATAAAAAGTATTCATTTTAAAAAAAGTTTTAGTTTCTGCTTAGAAATAATAAAAGATTGATGATAGACAATGCTGAGCTCTATCACACATAAATGATAACAAGAATTGGAACAAGCCAATTTCATGAGATGTTTTCCCCCCTTTGTAATTAATATCATATTTTGTTGTCTTCATTTTGGATAGATGTTGATAGCACTAGTCTAGATGGGACTACATTAATTAAGGTAAAATGCAAAATCACCAGAGAGATGTATGCTGAATCAACAGTACCACATTCAACACAAATGTATTTTGTTCCTTCCCCATCAATTTCAGCTTCAATAACAGCATGTTCTCCACAGGATTGACATTGTCCAGGCATAGTTTACTCAAAAGATCTGTGAAAATTAGAAATTATAGGTTATAATTTACAATTGTTGGCCTATTAATATTGGTGATTTAAAAATTGAAATTAAATGGCTTGCTAGGCTAATTCAGGCAACCTGCTAAATCTTAAACAGAATAGTAAATTAGAACATTAAATAATTAAAAAGTCAATCACAATTATCAAACTCAAGAAACTTATATCTATGTTTCAAACAAGTTTTATGTAAAACAGATTGATGAAGTTAACAATATCTAGATCGAACAGTATCATCACAATGAAATGTCTATTATTAGAATAATGATATAATCTAAAAGATTATCTACTAAATCTATTAATCCAGCAATATATGTACCAGAAATTGTTCTAGCATGCTCACAACTGCAGTAATTTAAGTTTCAATATCACTGCCTGGTATGGCAATCTGACAGTAAAAATAAAAATACACTTGTACATAAAATCCTAAATGCTACTAGTAATGTCATTGGTAATAAACAAACCCCATTCAGACAACTTTTCAAGAGAAAAAAGCTACAAAGATTTAAAAAATGTAAAAACACCCTGTGAATTTTGAGATTTTACCACTATACAAGACACCAATTACAAAAACAAACAGACACAAAATTCCTTTGTTCCCCTGGTAATCAAATCATTAAATACAGTTCAACTATCTGATATAAACATTTCACATGTAACTTTTGGGTGAATCTGGTGTGACAGTCCCGCTTTGAACCATTAGTGATGCTTTTCTATTATCACTAGTCATTCTTTTACATTCTAGATTCAGATTGACTAGTAACAGTAAACATGGCCTAGATTGATGAAATTAGAAATTATAATACTTTCATAGAGTTGGTCAACATTTTTTTTTGAGGGTCTTAAGTTTGTTTAGGACTACAATAATAATAATAATCTTTTATTGTCCGTATGGAAATTTGTCTTACAATTAGTGCATTACACCAAACAAAAAGCACAAACCAAAATGTACATTCACACCAGACTCACTCATAATTTACAAGCGAAAAGTTTATATCAAGTTTGTTCCTATTTAATGATTTGATTGCCAGAGGAACAAAAGAGTGTTTGTGTCTGTTTGTCTTTGCTATCAGTGTCTTGTATCTCTTTTGTGATGGTAATATCACAAAATCCTGACCCAAAGGGTGATTTTTTATCCCTAGAATCTTTTTAGCTTTTTTATAGATGTTTGTCTCAAACAGCTGCCCAAATGGGGTTTGTTTTTTGCCAATGATTTTACTGGCAGCATTTAGGATTCTATATGCCAATGATTTTACCAGCAGCATTTAGGATTCTATAAAGTTTATTTTTAATACTCAGATTGCCATACCAGGCAGTGATACTAAAACTTAAAATATTGCAGATGTGTTATAAAACATAGCCAAGGCCTTTTCGCTAACATTAAATGAGGACAGTTTTCTTAGTAATAGTAATCTTTGCTGCCCTTTTTGCTGATATAATCAGTATTTGCAGTAAAATTTAGTTTATTTTCTAGGATAGTACCAAGGTATTTAAAAGTTAGCACTATTTCAATAGTCTCTCCAGCTACAGAAACAATATCATTTTCCTTCTTTTCCCTACGAAAATCAATTATCATTTCTTTATTTTTTTTGACATTTAATAATAAAAAATTATCTTTACAGTATTTTTCAATGTGTTCTATTTCTCTGAAATACTCATTTACGTCTGAGCTCTCTGAGAGCAGGGCAAGAAGAGCCGCATCATCAGCGAATTTTGTGAAGGAGCAAAAAGGATCATCAGACTGAAAATCATTGGTGTACAAAATGAACCACAATGGCGATGTCACAGCCCCTTGGGGTGCCCTGTGTTAACTATGTACGCATTTGATATAACATTGTTTACCTTAACCCTCTGAGGTCTCTGGGTCAAAAATTCATTAGCCCATAGTATTATGTACGGTATGGACTAATCTTCAACGCTTTCAACTTTTCAATAAGTAAATGAAGTTGTATGGTATTAAAAGCTGATGAGAAATCAATAAAGAACAATCTTACATAAGTGTTCGATAAGTCCAGATGTTTGTAGACACTATTTAAAATATTTAGGATGGCATCGTCTACACCTTTACCCTTTTGGTAAGCAAATTGTAAAGGGTCCAACTTCCTACCAAGATCATTCAGAAGAAACATTTTAACCAGTTTTTCTAAACATTTTGACACCATCGAAGTAAGTGAAACAGGTCTAAAGTCATTCATTTCCTTTGGTTTGGAAACCTTAGGCAGAGGTAAAATTATGGACGACTTCCACAGAGATGGTATCTCATGGTTTAGTAATGAAGTGGAAAAAATATCTAGGAAAGGTTCAGCTAGTTGTTCTTTTAAGATTCGCCCTTTTATTCCATCAGGCCCACCAGCTTTCATTGGGTTGACTTTTTTTGAAAATGTTGCATACTTGCTCTTTAGTAAAAGCTAATTCTAAATAGTTGTTAACATTGACATCCTCAATAATTAAAATCGTTAGTGTCGAAACGACAATAGAAATCATTTAGCTTGTTGGATAATGTTTTTTTGTTTCTTGTAGCAAGATTACTTTCAGTTTTGACTTGTGCTCCTGCAATTTTTTCATGATACCCTACGCCTCTCTCATGTGAACATTTTTATGCCAAGTTTTATCAAGATTGGTCAAACGGTTTTGATTTCTATTCGTAACATACATACATACATACGCCTTACTTTCTACTTTATAGTATAGATATGCCCACAGGTTATATATATATGATAGTAGATAAAACATACAAATAAATCTATATTAAAAATAAAATAATTGTAAATTGATATATAAATGCACTATATCAAATATTTACAATTATTTTATTTTTAATATAGTTAGATATAGTTGCAAGTTTGATCTACTATACATATATATATAATCTGTGGGCACAGCTGATTTCTGTAGGTGTCAGTGGGCAGCAATAAACTCTCCAGTGGGCCACATTAATTTCAAATTTGCCCACCACTGATCTAGACCTAGTAAATTATACTTTCGTACTTTCTATAGACATATAATAACAGTAGAGTGTAAAGTTATATTTATATTACTAATAGTCTAATAAGTAATAATATTTAATAAGGTTTATACAAAAGTTTTTATTAAGTAAAACTTTATTTAAGAGTTTAGTAAAGTAAAGTAGTGAGATTGAGAATTATAGAGAAGTATAGATCTATATAAAATGATAATGATGATACATATTATATATCTAGGATATTGTTAGAGTAGAGACAGACACAAACGATAGAGTAGAGACAGGCACAGAGTCAGAGATACTAAAGATATCAATTATCATGATTTAGACTCTCTATTTATATATAGATGATGATACTAATGATAGGGTAGGGTCTTTATTCAATATCGTGTCATCTTGACTTTTACTACTACTAATACTTATACTACTCTTAGTAGTATTTATTTAGAGGATCTCTAGTAGATCTATAAGCAGTGCTTTTTTTTGTGATGGTGTACGCACCGGTACGGCGTACCAACACCTTTTTAAATGTGGGGAAAAAAATTATTGCTTTTCTTGTATTTTAACGTTTATTATTAATTTATTAGTAGATCTACTAATAATACTATCTTTTATACTATCTAGTTAAAAGTTAGGCAATCCTGAATCCATCACTCAAATCACTGACTGACTGAGTAACCAGTGAGTACCAGCACCTATTTTTTTTTTTTTTTACAAAAAAAAAGCACTGAGACTCACCACAGACTGAGTCACTGAGTGTCTGAGTCAGTCACAGTCAGTGCAGTGACTCCTGAGTGAGTGTGACTGAGTATAGGCTGTCTAAGTATTAGTTAGCATTACTTTTTACTATTGACACAGTGACAGTAGACTATCCGAACGGTAATATAGATCTAGATGTAGTCAGAGACTTTGACTATTCTTAAATTTAAAAACAACAACATAAACATTATTATTTCATTATAAATAAAGACGATCTTGAATAGATGACAGCCTTGGCTCTCTTGAGCCTAGAGTCTATATAAGTTATGAGACCCAAACCTATATAATTTGTCATGAACGAAAGTAAACATATCTATTCAGATCAGTGGTTCCCACGAAATAGACACCCGGGGGTCTAAGAAGACTTCCAAGGGGTCTACAAGAATGGCAAAATGAATTGGGGACCTATAAATGGGGTCTACGATAGTGGATCTCATTTAAGCAGGTCAATTCGAGTCTTTAGATTGTATTTTCCATTAATGTTAACGCATACACAAATATGATTTTGTTTTTTTACCTTAGTTAATCCTTTGAATTTTAACCCTGTTATTCAAATGATTTTAACATTTATTTTTAAATGATAATATCTTGTAAAAATAGCTTAATTAGTTAGACTTAAACTTATAGGTTCTAACTTAGGTTCTCCCGCGCCGTTTACTGTTTGGTGTAGAAACAAAATGAAAATAATATTAAAAATGGACGAATCCAAAAATAAATGTATAAAGACAGCTTAGTGTTGATTATTTTAAATTAGAATTCATTCCTTCCTTCATTGCCTATGTGCCTTTTATACTTTGTTGTATAACAACAAAGTTTTAAGTAATCACGCTATGAAACCATTTAAGCTGAATGATCTTTTGAGATGAAGAGTGATAATCTGATAAAAAGCGGAAAAATCTTTGAAATAATTTCAAGAGGGGTTTTGTGTTTAAAAACCCACCCCAGATGAATTTAAACTCCCTCCAAATCAACTCCCAGCGCTCTCCTAGACCTCCTAGCTGGTAAGGGCAGGGTGTCTACAATCTTAAATTTCCACTTACTCCAGGAATAAGTTCTAGGATACAAGAAATATCTTCAAAAAGAATGAAGGGTCTGAATATAATAACGATTAACTACGTATACACACACGCATACACTCCCACACAAGAGAGAGATAGAGAGAGAGCGGGGGGGGGGATGATGCTACGCCCATGCAACGTCTAGTAGACTTTTTACAAATTAACTTTTGGTGATTGATAAAAATGTGTATTTTATAGATTTTTTCAGAACTTAAATTTAATGTGGATCTGGTCTACATTTGTCTGGCCTTACTAGATCTAGAAGATGATCAATTTCCTACTCGTTTCTAAATAGAACTTAATTATGAAAATCCTAAGATATATAGTTCATGTTCACTTGAGTCACAGACCTGTATATATTTCTATCTATGGTCATAATACTGCCTAACTTCCGTGAAAAAACAAACAAAACAAAAGCATCTTAAATCATAATGAACTTAATCTTAGTATTCTTAGTCTTCTAGGTCTGTTCTATCAACACATATCTCTACACATAGACTAGATCTACAGCTGGTAAGATTTATTTAAGACTAGTTTGGATCCGTTTCTATATAAGTATAGAGAGTCTAGATCTAAATCTAGACTAGAATCTAGATTTAGATAATAAATACTTAGAATACTAGACCTAGTGACTAGTGACCTAGTGTCACCTAGACTGCCTAGAGGCCTAGAGTCTAGAGTAGATCTAATTAATAATAGTTAAATAGAAATCAGGTGTGCCCACAGTATACACTTCATACAGATATAAAAATGCAAATATTTAAAAAAATATCTATATTAAAATTAAATATTGAAACTGTCTCAAGTGTCTCATTATAAAAAGTTTTAAGTAAACGAAGATTATGTTTATTTATTGGCTATACATTATTAATTATACATCAATACGACACTCAATTCAAGACTCAAACTCAATGTCTGAGTCCGTTGGGTAGGCTTGGAACAAAATGGCAAGTGTAACAACTAATGGAGCTCGATCTTTGACTGAGAACCATAAAATTGAAACAAGAAAGTTTGTACAAAGCTGCATATAATTTATACATTAAACTATCACAAAACAGAAAGTAATGAAACGCACTAGAACCAGGGGAGTTAGGGTTAGGGTAGTTCTGATTTATGAATAAATAATCCAATGTATCCGCTATCTTAGCATGGACAAGGCAAATGAGAAGAGTATAAAATCTCAAGGATGAAATTGTTATGTTACTTGAAGGACATTGACTGTGACCTTGTTACCAATATTTTTAATGAAGAGTGGAAGACAAAATTTCATGTTTTATACAATTGCCATTGCAATTGATTGTTTACATATGAAATGTAAATGCTTGTTAAATCTTTTGAAACAAGGCCTTCCCATTTCTACAGGCAAGCAAAAAAAATAGTTTTTGTCATTTTCCTTTGCTGAAAGGTGAAACTATCTTTAGTGAAATGATTAAAAGTACAACACTTATTAAGAGAAGCCGATTCAGCTCCAGAGGACATAACTCAAAGCAAAGTCAGCACTACCACAGGAGTTTTATGGGTGCCAGAAGATGTATTTCCACACTTAAAAAACCCTTGCTGCTGTTCGTACTATTTGGGTACACATACATCTGTTCTTTTTCTTCTTTCTCATTTTACATGTTGCGTGTTTCAGATCAGTGATCCTATATCTGAGATGAATTGCGTAGTGGTTTCCAGATCATGCAGTTCTCCGAATAGTCTTTGGGGAGTCTTGTTCGGGTCCCTTGATTTAGTATGCACCATTGAAGGACATGGTCAGCATTGTCTGGTGATGCTCCACAAGGGCAAGTTTCGCTCGTCCCGACGTTTAACTTCCGGAACATAAATTGTTTCATTCAGTGAGCAAGAATTTTTGTGTGGAAAACTAAACAAGTATAATCACTGGTCAATGTTGACTGACAGTAATTTGACAGCAGTCATAGGGGTAACAACTAGTAAGATAGTTTCCCAGTTAAGAAACATTATGCACGAGTGTAAAAAAACATTAAAAAACTGGAACAGACACAAAATAGAGCAGTGAGATTCATAACAAACGAATATTCACATTTGACTAGAGTAAAACCTTTAGTAAAATCACTAAATTTAGAAAGCCTTCAGGACAGAAGGCTCAAAAGTAAAGTAGCAATCATACATAAAACACTGAATCATAATCTTCAAATACAAAAACAAAATTTAATAAAATACTCTGAAAGACACAAAGATAAAGGCACATTCCTTGTCCCATATGCTAGGACAAATTTGTACAAACACTCCTTCTTCCCTAGTGCTATTAGAGCATGGAATGGGTTGCCTGAGCTAGCCAGGAAAACCAGTGACTTGGCTGAATTTAAGTCATTGGTTAATATGCATGACTAAATGCATGACGCGTAGGACGTAATCATCTTCTTTTTTGAAGTAACGTCTGTATTATATAAGATAAAAGTAAAATACTGCACATTAAGTACAAGTGTATATTTGTGGGGATATTGTGATGTAAAAAGACAACAGCAATTTTTAAAAATCGTAATACAGTGTATATATGAATTAAAAGACATTCTACACAGCAAGTTTATCTTTCTAAGATATATATATATATATATATGCGGCCCGCCATTCCCAAACTTTTTTTAATGCGGCCCTCGATACAAAAATGTTGCCCACCCCTGATCTAGTTAGTTAATAATAGACAATAGTTAGCAGACTAAGTTAGTAGTCGTAGATTAAATTAATTTAAAGATTATAGTAGATAATTACTCATTAGAATTTAGATTATTTATTATCATCATCATGTTCATTGTTATGAATTATGATTCATGATCTAGAGTAGTTTATTTAATTCGGACATTTGCTGTTCTTTGTGGTCATTAAATAATTATTTAATATTTATTATAAAACTATTGCAGTGTTTAGTGTGCTTGTCCATTTTCCAATGATTCTGACCCAATTTCCTTCCATTTAGCTGTCTTTTTATGTAAGAGTAAGAAAAACGAATTTCAAATTTCTAAGTCAGGTTGTTATTTTTTCCTAGTTACCGGGATGACTTTACCACTTTACCTCTTCCTAGGGTTAAGACTATATTTTTTGATTTGCTAAGTCTATACTAATGAGTCTGGCAATATTTATTCTGTTTTTGGAACTGATTTATTTGATTCATAAGCCAAGTTGTTTGATTCCATACAAAACATAAATTAATAGGGTGTCTGAATTAAATTACAATTTTCTTACCAAAATTTATTTCAGAGAGCCAGTTTTGGACATCAATGTTATTGTTAATGATCTTATATTTTATTTGTTCGTTTATTGTTTTTTTTTTTTATAGAGGTTGGAGTGAGCTTGGTACATTGAATGAAGTTAAATGCTTAGATTTAGACCTACTAGATTTAACTAGATAGATCTAGATTTATATAGAGGATTCAGTTCGGCAAGAATGGCTATAGGTCTTAACCTGTACTATACTACAAAAGATCATCTGTATTAGAAATTTATTAAATTAATAAACAAAAAACACAAACATTCAACACACATCTAATTATGCAAACATAAAATAAGTCTAAAAGTTGGTATAGAAGTCAGTATCCCAGTGACCTAATTTAGGTAGAATAAGTGTGTTCAATATTTTTATTTTTTGTGTTCCTATTTATGCATAATTTGATAACATCTTAATGATTTCATGTGAGTGGCTATGCCTGGGGATCTTAAAATTTAGTTAATATTAATATAGAATTAAAATCTGAGTTTATTGATGCCTAAATATAGAGACTGTCTGAAATAAATTATGGTGTCCAGAATCAAATAATGTGGGTCAAAGTTGTCTGAATTAAATGAAAACACACAGATTCTTTGACCTTAAATATTGTTACGAATCTCGCTATCCAGGCTCTCTGCAAACTGCACCACACGACACCACCAACTGAAAGAACTTGACAACTCAGGGCTCCAAATAACGTAATACTTTAATAGTTGAATAAATAACAGCCAATACTGTACAATTGGCAGCACGTAACACAAGACTGTACAAATATCTCTCCGTTAATCGCTGTATCAACTCTTGCACTGGTCTCTCTGTCTCTTCTCGGACTTGTACTGAGCCGTAGTAATGAACCGTAGCTCGAGAAGTTGTCTCTCCCCCGTCTCTGATACCTTCGCTCTTTATATAGGGTCCCTGCTGGCCTTCTAGAACCGGGCAGAACGTCGCTCGACCATTCTGGGTGGTCATATGACTACATCCCTCGTGACGCTCCTGAGCTCTGTTCACGACGACGATCCTACTCGAACCTTCATGTTAATACTCGTCTCGGCTGACCGTCGTAACTCGTCACGGTTGACCGCGCTGGCCTGGGGCGATTTGCGTCAGCTGACTACACACACACCACTACCCCCATCTATGCCACCACCAGGTTTATAATAATATAATAACAAATATAGGTTAGGGGTACAAATATAAGTAGTCATCCTTGTTCTCATTAAACTAAAGAAGATTTTGATGCTTCATTTTCTTTTCTATGTCGAATTATTGTAAAATAATGCGCTGTCAAAGTCAAACTTTCAAATTAAATAAGACACTAAATTCTTCACATTTAAAAAAAACACAGGATTAGTCTATATTCTATATAATGTATGTAATTTTGTTTTTAGAGAATGCCTACATTATTCCCCTCACCAATACTGAAAGTGGATCTAGAATTTAATCTAGATCTAATTGTTTGCATTGCTTCATTCTCTTACATTGGCTGCTAGGCCTAGTAAGTAACAGCCTATTCCATTGGCTACGATAGTCATTGATACAGTTATATATAATAGATCTTAAAGCACTAGCTAACCAGCTTGAGAAAAAAAAACAACACATAACATTTTCATGCCTGCCCAAATAAAGTAAATAGACTATATATTACAGATTTTAACAAACTGGTTAGTGTCCAGGCCTAGCCTACTTAAGTATGTATTCTCAGTCATGAAAGTCAAGCTGGTTTCTTTGTTGGAGATATGGAAACTAATAGCCTTGAATGCCCTGGCTATCCCTGTGAGTTTGGCATACATGAGGCATGTGGCAAAACCGCATGGACCAGAGAGCCAGTCTGGTACAGTTCTGTCTGGGTAGACTATCAGGGCCCCTTACCCGGAACTATCGGGGTCCCTCAGCACAGACCCATCGGTGTAGCAGAAAATGGCATCTGATGGGTAGAATTTTATGGTCTGTGATGCCAAGTTTTTAAGAATGGTTGGTGTAAAATGTCTCTTGGTGGCTCCCTCCTGCTCTATAAGGGTCAGGTTAATTTGTGGGGTGGGCAGTCTCCTCCACGGCGGGCAAACATATAATTAAAAATTAGATCAAATACATGTAATACCATAAAGGGGGAAACTGGGAGAATGTTTTTATGGTGCCTTTTCAAAAGCAATTTAAAAAAATGAAAAGTTTTACTAGTCTATTTTGTTTAAAATTTTTAACAAACCACCTAATTTTCTGCTTGTTTGTGGGGGTGCAACTGTGTGTGATTATTGTCACTGGATTGTGTAAAAATTAAATCCATATTTATCTCCTAATCAAATTCAAATCAGATCGAGTCATAAAGTTATTTTAAAGAAGACTAACAAAATTTCAGCATCTACTTTCTTATGTCAGAAAGGTCAAATTTCTTCCCAGCATTGAATATGGGTATGATCTTTCAACCACGTCCATTACAAACGAACATGCTCGAAAGTATCTCCCAATTAGGTGTCAGCACATCCTACACTTTCTTAATTTAGCTTTGTCATCCACTTTTCTTACTAAGAGAAAAGTATGGTATTGGTATAGACTGGATAATGACAGGTGATTGTTAAACCTCAGACCTTCAATGCAAATGTTTAAAGTGTGGAACACTTGACCATTTGGGAAAGTAAAAAATATAAAAAAAAAACAAAATTTAAAGTAGGCAACCAATTTAAATTTTGTGGAACACTTGACCAGGCAACCATTTGGGAAAGTAAAAAATATAAAAAAAAACAACAATCAAAAGCTGGCAACCAATTTCAATTTTCTTTTTTTCTTTCATTTTTCAGCATTACAGTTATCATCAAAATCCCCCCCAAAAATGCCTAACTGATAAATACTTTATAAAATCTTGATTCATACCATCTCTTTTTGAAGAATCTGTAGCAGATGACAAGAGCTTGTGAAAGATGCATTGCTTTAGTGTTCTGACTACTTTGAAAGTCATTTTATTATTTGCAAGTGAAGGTAATTAATTTTTATTGCAATGGAATAGCATTGTTTATTTGTTTACTAATCTAATTAAACATAAAGTGTACACAGAACTTATATGTAAATTTGGCCAGTGCCAAAAATTGTATATTTATGTATTTATTTATATTAGGGAAATTAAAAACAACAGCAAAGCATGATAAGACAGATCAACAAAATTATTAAGTATTGTGTTTAGTCCTTGAGCATTTCCGGATTTAAAAAAAAAAAATGGAGAGGAGACGACCTCTTCGTCCAGATCTGAAGTAACTATGGTTTAATGGGTGCAAATTGTATCTAGGAATTTTGTGTGTTTTGCATTTAGTTGATGTGTCTACATTAAAAACATCATTTGTTCAGGTAGTACCTATGTTCTTGAGAACTGTGGTTGGGAGTTTGTCAACGATGCTTCACTGGTGTCCTTTATTCTTACATCTCCTGCTGGAAAACTCAGGTTTGATGATATCCAAAGTTTTTAAGCTAGTTGTTAAACTTTACAAAGCTTATATCAAATCACTCTAGCTGTCTGGTAAAAAATTTGTACACATTATTTCTACCACACCCTATCTTGTTGAAATTTTGCACAATTCTTTCTTGTACCATTAACCTGACAAAATAAGAATCAATACTAATTAATCAATTAGTTAATTAACTACTGGTAATTAATTATTTTGCTTGGTGTCAAACAATGGAAATAAATTGTACTTGACATGTGATGGTATAAACGGAATTAGTCTCTAGAGGAGGCTTGAGCCCTCAGTTCGAATTTAAATTTTACAACTTTTTTTTAAGCTAGTTAACAAGCAATCATGGTAACATTCACCTAGATACCCCCTCCTCCCCTTTCACAACTGGTTCAGACAAGTGATAGGGTCATAGGACTTAGAGAAAGCTAAAAGTATGAAATTGTGCTAAACAAAAACAATAGGTAAAGATAGTTCTTAACATACATATTTATTATTGTTAGTCTAGATCTATTAAAAATGTAATTACACATACATATTTATTATTGTTAGTCTAGATCTATTAAAAATGTAATTACACATACATATTTATTATTGTTAGTCTAGATCTATTAAAAATTTAATTACACATACATATTTATTATTGTTAGTCTAGATATATTAAAAATTTAATTACATGACTGATCCAAAGCTAATTGATATAATTACACTTAATATAAGCTTTGTTTTTTTTAAAAGTATTTTTTATGTTTTCATTAAATATTTAATTTCTTTTATTAAGAGCTAATATACATAGTAATATAAAAAAAAAGTGACATACTTTAGAACTTATAAGGATAGATGTGGTTTGCTTTCATAGTTGAGATGTATAAAAAAAAAAGAGTTCCCCTTTCAGACCTTGTAATCTATGGGGCAGATGATGTAAAGGTCATCTATTTCAGTGGCCCATGGTCAACGAGGATGTCATGTGGCCAGCACAATGACCAACCACCTTTACTTTTTTCCCAACTAATGTCAGGTACCCATTAGAGCAGGGTGGATTCAGAGACTCAATCCCCTTTCAGACCTTGTAATCTATGGGGCAGATGATGTAAAGGTCATCTATTTCAGTGGCCCATGGTCAACGAGGATGTCATGTGGCCAGCACAATGACCAACCACCTTTACTTTTTTCCCAACTAATGTCAGGTACCCATTAGAGCAGGGTGGATTCAGAGACTCAATCCCCTTTCAGACCTTGTAATCTATGGGGCAGATGATGTAAAGGTCATCTATTTCAGTGGCCCATGGTCAACGAGGATGTCATGTGGCCAGCACAATGACCAACCACCTTTACTTTTTTCCCAACTAATGTCAGGTACCCATTAGAGCAGGGTGGATTCAGAGACTCAATCTTCACTAGGATTTGAACTCTGGACCCTGGTTAGGAAGCCAAGCGCTTTACCACTCAGCCACGGCGAATCCTAGCTGAGATGAGTATTATGAAAGTTTGTAGAGACTTTTTAGAAAAATTTATTTAAGGAAACTTATGAATGAAAGGAATATTAAAGAAACAATTTAACAATAAAATTTTTGTTATTTTGAGTACAATACTTAATTTACATACACAGGGTGATTTGAAAAGAAAGGCACGACATGGCCTAAATTGTGCTGATGTGCCTAAAATCAAATCAAATCAATTTGAAAAGAATGTTCCAAAACCATTTCACCATATTTAAAAACACAAAAAAAAAAAAATTGGTACCTAGCTGGACATGTGTTGTCCATCAAGTTTTTATTTCACAAATGCTCAATGTGAAGCGTATTTAGAAGTTTTTTTATCGGCTTGATGTTGTTTGTGCCGCTGGTGGTGGTCACATGGAGCACTTGTAAAGTATGAAATCAATACAACTCTTATGTCCAGCTGATATCAATTTTTTATATATTTTTTAAAAATATAGTCTTGGTGCATTCTTTTTATTATCACCCTGTATTATAGTGAAGAATAAATGGTAAATAATTCAAAGATACAGATTATTAAAATGAAGCGAAAATTGTTGGATTGTAATGACTACACAATACCCTAGTAAATTACGAGTAACAGAATGTGTCATGGGCAGACCAATTGTCTTATTTCTTATATGCATGTGTCAGAGGGCTTTGATTTTTCTTTTCCTGAGTTTGGGAATTTAAATGTTTAATCATATAACTTTTTCAGTCACAACCTGATCTGTTCTACTGCAGTTGTTGTGAAAAGAAAGGAGAATGAGAATAACAATCTACTGCTCAGAGTCAACACGTTACGATTCAACCTCTCTGGGCCAGGCACCTGCATCCCTCATTCAGAAAGGCTGACCTTTAGTTTTCGTAATGAAAGTAAGATTGTGAAATTTTTTATTATTTCATTTTTACAAATATTTATTACCAAGACTCACTCTGTCTGTCTGGTAAAAAGTTTGTACACATTATTTCTCCAACACCCAATCTCAGATCAAGCTAATATATTGCAAAATTATTTCTTTTACCTGACAACATAAGACTCAATAGAAAAATTAACCAGTTAGCTAATTAACTATTGGTATTTAATTATTTTGTTTAGTATCTTGAACAAGGGAAAGAAATTGTACTTGTTGTAGATGCTGGTTTAAGCTGAATTAGTCCCCTTTATATGTCGTTACTTTGAAGTAATTTTGAAACAAACAGAAGATAACTATATAATCTTCTATTTGCATACACTCCTCACTAGCAGAGTGGTTTGAATGTCAGCTTGAGTCATGAGTTTGAATTTAGGTTGTTCCCCTTTTTTTTATAACACTTTTAAAAGACGATAATTGTAAAATTGACCCAGATATTAATTTTCCCAACTGGTCTAGATAAGCTATAGGATTTGTTGTGTGCGCAGCATAGTGCGAATGTGGAATGGTGTGAATGTGTGTTGAAAGTGAGAGAAGATGGAATCCGAAAATGAAGTAATGTAATCAAAGTTATTGTTGACACATTATTTATTGTAACTCAAGATTAAAGTCATCATAATCTACCATATATGAGTCTATTATTGTATCATTAAAAGTCTCATCTGTATGTAACAAGTGGCGCACAAAAAAATGGAAAGAGAAAAAGAAAAGGAAAGATTAGACATGGAGGACCCCCTCATTATCCAACAGAAACAGATGACTTTAACATCATCTGCCCTATAGATTGCAAGGTCTGAAAGGGGAACTATTTACTTTTACTTTAAGACCATTGGACAGATAATGAAATCGTAATTCCTGGGGAGTGACAAATTCTTCTGACCAGCTCATCGACCACGAACCTTTTTTTTTCATTAATGAATCATAGTCCATTGTGATAGCAGTCCCAATTCCTAAATAAAGATTAAAAAATTTGTTTATATAATCTTTACAATTCATTTGAAATGAACTAGGCTTAAAAGTATTTCTTATCACTTGCACATATGTAATATCTTCCTACAGTTATAATTTTAATAGCAAGCAAGCATGATCTATTAATGTTGCATGTCAAATCCAGCCCACAGTTTGTTTTTTTTAGAACCCCTGACATTAGTTACATATTTGTACTGATGTTTAAATTTGTACAGAAGACAAAGATATTGTTTGGTGTGGCAAGAGTTACTCTGAAGAATTGTTTTTTCCTGGAGAATCTTCGTTTGTTGAAGTACTGATTGAATATAAAACCGGTATGTACGGTTTGGGAACTGGTTTCTCCCTACAGTTTTCAAAAGGTAATTTTTACAAAGCTTATATCAACTCTGTCTGTCTGTCTATCTTTTAAAAAGTTTGAACATGTTTTTTCTCCCATTTCCCATTGTCAGATCAAGTTAAAACTTTGCACAATTATTCATTGAACATGAATATGAATCAATAAAATGACCAATTAGTTTATTAATTGTTCAGAATTAATTGTTTTTTTTAATATCAATGGTACTTAATGAGAGATGTGGATGCTTAGATTGATTTATTGTTTACTCACAGTGCCCCCACTTCTGGGAAGAAGAGGAAACAGTGTGTCATATTCTTTTTGACTGCCCCAGATTTGCTGATCTTGATCTCAATAGGTCTGGGAAACCAAAAATTTTTGACCTGTATGGTGACATGTATGCACTATGCAAAACAGCAGGGTTTCTTTCCAGGACTTTTGCAAAAGAGGATTGGAGCCTCTCAAGCCCTCACTAAAATGGTGTTTGATGAGGATGAATCCCTTTATTACGTTTTGACACATTTTTTTCTCACTTCCCATTCTCCAATCAACTTAAAATTTTGCATAAATATTCATAGTCGATGGCAATACATGAATCAATGCAAAAATTAACCAATTAGTTAATTGTTAAGTACTAATTAATTAATTTTGTTTTATATAGCAGAAAGGGAGCTAAACCATGTAATTTTCTGATAAATGGTAGTAATTAGAGGTTTTTCGGAATCGAAGACATTGCCATTATTATTATTAAAAGCTTCTTAGGTCAAATGAATTCTAATTTAATATTTGTCTTTGTTTCTCATTTTAGTAGGATCTCAATTTAATTCAAATCAGGAATTGAAGGTGTTGCCAACTCCAAAGCTGCTGTATTCCCCCTTCTATCCATTTGCTTCTAATTATTTGTGAGTTTTATTTATATAAAATTATAAGAGCATAACTTAATTATTAAGTAAGTACTCTTCATTTAAAGATTGTCTTCATGGTGTGCATATACCAATAGTACATGAATATTATTGACTGGTTTTACTAAAGCATCCTTGTAATTTATGTCTTTCGAAAGCACTGTATTTTTTTTCTTTGCTATGAATAACATTACAAATCTTAATAATTTATTTATATATATTGTTATAAACCTGGTGGTGGCACAAATGGGGGTAGTGGTGTGTGTGTAGTCAGCCGACGCAAATCGCCCCAGGCCAGCGCTAGACGAGCAGTCAACCGTGATGAGTTACGACTGTCAGCCGAGTCGAGTGTCAACAGGACAGTTCGGGAAGTATCACCGTCGTGAACAGAGCTCAGGAGCGTCATGAGAGTTATAGTCATCTGACCACCTAGAAACGTCGAGCGGCGTTCTGTCTGGTTCGAGAAGGTCAGTAGGGACCCTGTATAAGAGCGGAGGTGACGCAGTCAAGACGGTTCAGAGCCCGGTTCACTACAGTCCGGTTGACTACAGCACAGTTCAGCGGTGTGGTTCTGTACGGAGCATTACGACGGTTCAGTGCGGAGTACTGTCAATTACAGTTGAGACGACTGGCGTCTTGATCTTGCTCTGCGATCGAGTCCGACACAACGAGCCTAGTGTGTGAAGTCAGTCCTGAACTGTTGAACCCAGTGCAAGCCCGGAACGAGACGGAGAGGCCAGTGCAGAGTTGATACGGCGGAACAGTGTTATCGGAGAGATATTTGTACAGTCGACGTGTTGCCAATTGTACAGTTGGCTGTTATTTATTCAACTATTAAAGTGTTACGTTACTTTGGAGCCCTGAGTTGTTAAGTTCTTTAAGTTGGGGGTGTAAGGTGCAGTTTGCAGAGAGCCTGGATAGTGAGATTCGTAACAACTGGTGTCAGAAGTGGGATCAGATCGGAATCGGATTGGATCGGATCTACTATGGCTCGTCTGAAACTGCTGTACGAACTTGAATTTAGAGAACTGAAGCAAGAACTCCGTGGACGAATGCTGAAGGCATGTGGAAACAAAGAAACTTTACAAGCACGCCTCCGAGAAGACATTTTGGAAGAAAAAGAAGATCCGGACACATATCTTTTTGAAGTTGAACCTATCTTGCTGGAACAGCTCACCAGTATCATGCAGGAACAGATGGCAGCTATGCAGGGACAGATGGCAGCTGTGCAGGGACAGATCGCCAGTAGCAAACAGGATCAGATGGCAGCTATGCAGGGACAGATCACCAGTAGCAAACAGGAGCAGATGGCAGCTATGAACTCGGGGCTAGAAAACATCAATTACAAGATAGATGCCATGACACCAAGATAGCCGCCATGAACCAACGCATACCTGCTGTGGAGGAGAGAATCATCAACACAGACGTTGGTCCAGCTGCCAAGACTGGAGAGGAAAGTCCTGATGGTGGTAAAGAGAATCCAAGGCAGTCTGACGTTGACATAGATGGACATTTGAAAGACGAAAGTCATCGACAAGGTCTGAAACCAACAAGTGATTGGCCCGATACTGAGACGAGAGAGAGGTCCTGATGATGGTGAAAAAAGCCGAATGGAGCCTGAAGCCAAAGACGAGGGACCTTTGCACGAGGAGTGTTGCCAACCTGCCCCACGAGCATGCCCTCGGGACAAGGCTGAAGATGATGACCTGTCCCACAATTCCCTGCCCTGTGGATTTGAAGCCCATCCCAGTCCTTCTTCGCAAAGCCCTATGAAGTCACCTCTTTGGCCATCGATCTTGGTATCCCCAGCCCTTACATCCTATACCTCTCGATGTGCCAAGCGGCTGCCCTCAGTACCGAAGGACAAGAGAGCGATGCGACCACGACATCACTGCAGCCACATGAAGACCAACTGGCGAAGAAGAAGAAGGCGACTTTTATTTAATGCAACATGGATGACGATGCAACCACGACATCACTGCAGCCACATGAAGACCAACTGTTGGAGGAGAAGAAGAAGAAGGCAACTTTTGCTGAGTGCAGTATGGATGACGATGTGATCACGACGTTGATACACCCAGATGAAGGCTAACTGGAGGAGAAGAAAACATCTTCTGAATTCCACGGCGATGGCAATGAAAGCATGACGGCGGGGCAACCAGGTCAAGGCAATCTGGCGAAGAAGAAGGAAGCGACCATTGCTGACTGCAACATGGATGGCTCCGTCAAGCTCAAGAGGCAAGCCAACTGCCACCGATCGACCCCCACCTACAGCGATGAAACTTCACAGCCATTGCCATGATGTTGATTCTGTCCGGGACGGACAGATCTAAGGAGGTGGTAGTGTTATAAACCTGGTGGTTGCACAAATGGGGGTAGTGGTGTGTGTGTAGTCAGCCGACGCAAATCGCCCCAGGCCAGCGCTAGACAAGCAGTCAACCATGACGAGTTACGACTGTCAGCCGAGTCGAGTGTCAACAGGACAGTTCGGGAAGGATCACCGCCGTGAACAGAGCTCAGGAGCTCCACCTAGAAACGTCGAGCGGCGTTCTGTCCGGTTCGAGAAGGCCAGTAGGGACCCTATATAAGAGCGGAGGTGACGCAGTCAAGATGGGTTCAGAGCCTGGTTCACTACAGTCCGGTCGACTACAGCACAGTTCAGCGGTGTGGTTCTGTACGGAGCATTACGATGGTTCAGTGCGGAGTACTGTCAATTACAGTTGAGACGACTGGCGTCTTGATCTTGGTCTGCGATCGAGTCCGACACAACGAGCCTAGTGTGTGAAGTCAGTCCTGAACTGTTGAACCCATTGCAAGCCCGGAACGAGACAGAGAGGCCAGTGCAAGAGTTGATACGGCGGAACGGTGTTATCGGAGAGATATTTGTACAGTGTACGTGTTGCCAATTGTACAGTTGGCTGTTATTTATTCAACTATTAAAGTGTTACGTTACTTTGGAGCCCTGAGTTGTCAAGTTCTTTAAGTTGGTGGTGTAAGGTGCAGTTTGCAGAGAGCCTGGATAGTGAGATTCGTAACAATATATATTTATATTTATATTTATAATTATAAATTATATATAAATGAATAACATAAACAATGATTTTAAAACCTGCTTAGTGTCATAGTCAACATAAGAAAGTCTTTGAATTATGTCTAGTAAACATCCTGAAAAATGATTAAAAATGATTATTTTCTTCAACTGACATTGCATGGTCATGGTCAAAAGAAAGTCTTTCTTTCTTATTTTATGTTGTTTTTGTTATAGCCCCTCCAGGTACAACATAAATTTGCAAGCTCCAGAGGATTATTTTGTACACATCAGTTCAACAGAAATGAATTTAAACTCTTTGGAAGACTGCGGACTTGAGATTGACGGTGGTGAGTGCTCATATTAAATTATAAAGAGTCAAACTCTTATTCACTTAAACTAGCATTATTTATTAAGCCTGCTGTTCACTTCTGCTTCATCAGCTGGTGTGAAATGTATGTAGTTCAGATGTGTGAGGTGGAGTAGGTTATGTTTATTGACATATTTTTTTGTCTGCAAGCTTTTAAAATTATTTTCAACCGTCCAACCAAAAAAGGGGAACAGGCACACTTTATGGTGACCTACTAAATCAGTTCTCAAAACAGAAGCATCAGACTTTATTCAGGCATTAAACACAATAACTTGTTAGAATTCAAATCTCTAATGTATTATATTTGTACTCTTGGCAAACAAAATATCTGGGGTCATAGGTTACTTTTTCCTTTTATAATCTGCATTTTGCTGATCTATGTTTAAGTTGAAAGCATGCCATTTAGCTGTAAATCTCAATGTAACTGATTGATGATTGAGAAAATAATTATGTACAAAATTATGCAACTTTGGCATTTAACCTTATACAGGTTATAATTCCAGAATGTCTGAAACACAGCATGTGAAAACAACACATTAACACATCTGTCATGTATTAGTCTCCAGATGTGTGTATTTTTTAGGCTCTCTACTTGTAGTTGGTTATGTATTGGACTTCAAATTTGTGTATTTTTTAGGCTCTCTACTTGTAGTTGGTTATGTATTGGGGAAAACAGTGTCTCTCGAGACATAAAATTGTCAGTTTGTAAAATGAACCATTTTAATTTATTTTTTTATGAAAATTAACAGCTACTATGTCATATTGAAACAATATTGAAATTACTTTGGTCTACAACTAGATCTGCAGATAATATATTTCACACAGACTGTGTAAATCCGATGCACTCTACAAAACAAATCATTTGATTTAAATAATATAATTGTTATAAAAGCTAATAGATCTATTTTCTATTTTTTTTTTTTTTTTTTTTTTTTTTACAAATTATAGTATATTGGGCCTATTTAAAAATGTTTTTTTTTTAAAATAAATAGACCAAAGGGGCATAGTTTAGACCTAATCTTTAGATCGCAGACCTATAAAAATATATAAATGCTGTCTAGATCTAGATCTAGGCTAGTAGAGTTTAAATCTTGAAAAAAAATTTTTCTCAGAGCTCTTCAATGAATACAAATAAAAATAATGAAATTGACTTCAAATGTATTAGCACAGATTTTATTATAGTCTATGATATGATACTAGGTTTATTGCCTCCTTGAGTCGCTTTTTATGACTTAATCATCTCATGCTTAGAAGTACAGCATGTGTGCATAATCTTCTTTCGTAACTTCACTATGGGAATGTTGGGTCAAATTGCCACTGTCTCTGTACACATATATAATTTAGACTTCAGCGACATAGCCCATTAATATTAATGACTAGTATGTTACAGTAAAATTTTTAGTTTATTTTAAGGTTTGTTTTAAATTGATCAATTATTGATTAATAGATATCTTCATATTCTATTAATAGTGACCTATTGTGGGAACAAGAAGTTTGATATCATTGTTAAGTCTTCAACAGTGAGTGTCAAATTTCTTAACCAGTACAGGGACAAACAAACTTTTGTTCTAATGTACTCTACAATATCCCAAGGTTAGTGACATTTTTAAAATTGTTGTTTAAGAGGATTTTTTTTAGTTTTTTTTTTTTCATCAATTTTAATATCCCTGGCAAAATTTAGCATTAAGAAATACACAATTTTAGTCACTACCCAATGCTGCAACTAACATTACTTTCTAAACCAATGCCATAAATTTATCTAATTAGGGCAAGAAGATTCAGTTTTAGACTCTGCAGAAACTTAACGCTGAACAATGAAGATTTTGTATCTCAAGCCTTAAAATAGCATTAAAGCAGGAGGCCACATCAGTATTTCAAGATTTATCTTCATATAAGTGATAGTACAATGTCACCATGCCTGATAAATTCTATGTAGTACATATTTAATATCACATGTGAATGGGTGAATGGTTAACCAGGACTTTCTTCCTTGGTGTCTTTCCACCAGGCCTATTTGTACATTGGTGGCTTCTGAACTGGTTGAATTTCAGGATTTTTAGGATGCCTCTGAGTCCACCCAACTCTGATAGGTAGCTGACATTAGTTGGGACAATAAGGTGAATGGCCATTGTGCTGGCTACATGACACCATTGTCAACCATTTCCCATAGAAACAGATAACCTATACATCATCTGTCTAAAAAGGGTGCTTTTTTTTTCTTTTTACAGTATTTACATACCTTTGTGTGCTATATATCTCATGGCTTCCTTCCAATCACAGCTTCCATCTAAAAAGATATTTTGAGACCACTTTTGAGCATGGAAGAATTTTTTTTTAGTTGATAAAAAAAACTAAGGCTTAGTAGAGGTAAAATCTCTCAAATTAACATGAATAGCTAGATAAAAAACAAAACAATATCACTAAATAAATTTATATTTTAAATTGTATATTTCGATATCAGAAATGCTGGGCTGCCTTAACCAAACAACAACTCTTAATGTCACTGAACAGGAGAAAATTTTACAATTAAATTTACTCTACTCACTATCAGTAAAGTAAGTATGAGCTGTAGATGTCACTCTATTATTAATAAATATTATTAGAAATTTTTCTATTTTTAATGTTTAGGGGAATATTTTTTATAAACAATTAGAAATGATAAAATAAAACTTTCTGTACAATTTCTTTCACAATTTTTCCTTACTTATTTATTGTATTTATTTTCTTCTTCCTGATTATGGATCCTCAAATAGAATAATAGAATATAAAGCTTGTCTTTGAGTCCAAAAATAAAGGATGAGTGCAGTATTTCATGTGGCTATGCTGCTCCAGCTGCAACCTACACATTTTGCCACATCTCTTTTCACTGTCTATGCCTGTTCTTGGCAGTGGATTTTCTTTTGGTCTCAAAAGTTTATCCCGGGGCTTTTGTAAGTGATCTTCATCTGTCTCATTCCAAAGCCGCCTGACACCAGGTGCTCTCTTCTATGTCATTTAAAGCAAGATGGCATTTAAGTTGTTGTTTAAAGCGTTTCCATGGGGCAACTCTGTTATGATGACTACCTTTCAGCTCACCAAAAAAGACTGCCTTTGGCATAGGCTTGTCCCCAATATGGGATATATGCCCTGCCCAGTGTAATTGCTGGACTATAAGAAGGGCCAGTAGTGCTTTTGGATGTCTCCAAGCAGAATAAATCACTCTGCCTGCCTACAAAAGTCAGTTTCTACTAAGCAGTTGTTCTATCAACCCCTCTTTATGGATCTGAGACATGGGTTTTATACAGAAAGCCACTTAGACTTCTTGAATGCTTTCACCTAAGATGTTTGTGCTTCATCGTACTACAAACATTGATGCTCTTGCAATGACAGTATGGGCACTATAAAGGGACATAACAGAAATAAAACTTTCAGAAAAGGAGAAGTCGCAGAAATTAGCGAAATGCTCAGACGTTAATCTCATATAAGCCTCAAGCTTTCTTAGGGGTTGTATTTGCTTTGTACTATAAAACTATGAAAGTATACTGTTTTAAAGGAGCTCACTAAACTTAATATTGAATTTAAGTGTAGCACAATGATCCTAGTTGATGCCAACTTATTCTGTAACCACCAAACATATTTTTTTTGTTAAGAAATAATACCAACAAGAATTTAATTGGTTAAAAATGTAGAAAAAAAGTAGAATGTATTTTAACTTTTCATACTTTTTTTTTCTCAGTTGCATGTTACAGTTTAATACATCAAGGGAGAAAGTTATTCAGTTTAAATTTTCTCTCTGCAACAATTTTATAATTTATGATAATGGTAAGTTATTAGTCACTGTTTTGAAATTAAAGAAAAATATTTGACAATTAATGATATTATGTAAAAGCAGTTTTTAGTATTTGCAAAAGTTTGTTTTACAATGTTGATTTCTCACTATTTTTATTTTAATAGGTACAGTTGTCAATGTTAGCAATATTCAGTATTACCGCAGTCACAGCCATCTGGTCAGTGTAGCTGTCTATTCTCCGACCAGCCTTACAGCACTAGGCTTGCCTTGCAATCTTTCAGTTCAAGCAGTTGATAATGGTGAAATATTTATTTATAAACTGTTATCGTCACACATATTTAAACCATACACTTTTTTTTGTCACAAAACATTTAATAGCTATTGTAGAATGCTACAATTGTTCTCTAGCAGTTAATGTTCTCTGTGATTATTAATGTAATAATGTCCTTAGTATTTTCTACAAAGTAACTTTCAGATGAACATCTGATTGGAGTAGATCACCTTTTATAAGCATATAATAAAAATTCAATATACTCAAGGAAAGAAGTAAAGAGCATGAATGCAAGATTGCTGGCTAAATTACATCTTAAAAAATATCTTGCTGGTAAATGCCAGTCAGACTGATAGCCGGTATTGGACTTTTTTTTTTTTTTTCACTTGCCTTCTTCAGTCTGTTTAAAGTGACTATTGATCATCTCATAAACATGAGATTGAAGCCCGAGTATTAACTATGGTTGGAATGATATTGCCTACACATTGCAGGAGCATTGCAGGTTTTACCAGAGTGTAGCACTGTAGCTCCTGTTTTTTTCTCATGGAGGACTCCCGAAGCCTATCCCATGTTTGGGTATAGTTTCAAGACAACATAAGTTTGGATTTTTGGATTTAGAGTTTTCCTTCTCCTAGGTGGTTAGCTAGCCAAGGCTAACTAGTCTCCTCTGCCTGGCATACTGACTTAGGTGCCAGTTGCTTGCCTTTGCCCCTTCTCCTGTCAGTAGTAACTCTTTGCATTGTCCAATATCTGAGCCACACATGTAGGGGAGAAGTTGAACTTATTGTCAGAGGCTATTTAAGTCATTGAATCAATCCATTATCAATAATAATAATCAAAGAATCAATAAAGTCAGAATAAAGGAAAGAAAGGAGTCACTCAAACATTCTTGAAGGATGCAGTTGTAAAATATTGAGAAATGTTTAAATGTTTTACATGTTTCAAATGTTCCTTTAGAGTTGAAGATAGTTTACTTCCTAGTCCAAACCTCCCGCAGGACGATGGGGATGGGAGCGGTCAGGGTTTGAACCCGGGACCATTGATAAATCCAAATGACAGTCCAGCGTGCAAACCGCTTTGTTTAAATAGTTCTGATTGGAACTTAGTTTTTAAACTATCAAAGAGCTTTTTTATATGGACTTAACTAGCATAAATGTCTGTTATGTTTGCATAAATATGAGTATAGTTCCATGAATGAATACATAATTTGATGAGTTAAAAAGTTTTGAGCTATATTTTCTTGTATAGAAATAAATAACATTTATTGAATGAAATAAGTATTGTGATATGGAAGAATTCTTTGACTTGTGATTTTATTTTGAAATACTTCTAGACTGGTTGGCCTCCATTCATCTAAGTGAATACTCATTGCTTTGGATTACCACAGAACTAATGAAGTAAGTGTTGACTAAAATTGTCTAGACTCTGGACTAGTGCCACTAATAATTACAGTGAATTTATTATCTATATTGCATAAGCACTTTTCCATAGTATCAAGTTTGTTACTTATATTTCCTTTTTGTATATATCTAGTTTGGTAATAAAAAATAGACAGCAAATGTTTACTAAGGCAATTTTTTAACTTTTTTTTTCAGCAATCAAGGAGCATTTCAGATTGAGTCAGATGAAGCTATAGGAATAAAGATCCTTAACTCTGCTTCACAACCAGAACCTGTTTCAAAATATTTAATATTATCTAATGGTTTGTGCCATTTTTGTTGTAGTTTTATGAAATATATATTCCTAAAATGTTCAAAAGAAAAAGTATTTAAATTATGTGCCCTTGATTATAATAGACTTGATTAATATGCCACAAAATCACTTTTTTTTAACACCCCCCCCCCCTTTTTAACAAATCATTACAAGGCTCCATTGATATTCTCAACATTTGAACAGGTCCAGACTCAAGTTACTTTGAATTGACTAAAGATTGCAATGGTAACCTTCTTTCTAATACTGAAATCTTCAGTCTCCGTTCAAGTGTAGTCACAGCAGAATTCAGGTACACTTTTTGTACTGTGTTTTTAGGAAAGTGCTATTTGTGAAGTCTTGGGACTGTGGGAATTGGAAAAATTTGTGTCAGTTTAGAACACAAGTAAATCAGCCCCAACTCTTTGTGTTTTTAAAAAAAAAAAAAATAAGAATAATTTAAATAATTAATTTACCAAAAAATGAAATCACCAAGTAAAGTGAAGCCTTTAAAATCAAACTTGCTTTTTTAAAATCTCTTTTAGCAGTCTATTGGATGTGCTCATTTGATCAAAACTTAAAATAGATATGCTTGACAAAAAAAAGGGAGGTAATGAATCAAAATTGCTTGGTTTTAAATTGCTTCCAAATATCCATTATTTTAATTAGCTACATCTATATCTATCTATACATCTATATATATATATATATATATATATATATATATATATATATTTTTTGCATAACAACTTTATTAGTAAAATGAAACAAACTGTTCAGTTTCCACTGGTTGTAGTCACACAATATTAATTTATTATTATTAAGTAATCAGCCACATACAGCAGAATGAAATAAAACAGATGAGCATTTGCAACTACCATTGCCCTAGCAATGGAGAGGTCACTTTTTCTCTGAAAGTAATTTTCTGAAAAAACATGGAGATTGGTAGTTACCCGTGATAGTTCCTAGTTGATTGATGTAAGCTGGAATGCTAGGGACCACATTCGACGGTAGGAGGGGCTTTTCAGCTTCACTGGATAGCTACTGCCTTCTCTTTAAGCCGAGCAGCCCTCAGACAATAAAGAGCTATCCCACCACAGGTTTCCGCACCACTGAGTGCTTGGTGCTACGACAAAATAAAAAAGCAAGCTGCTCACCTGCACTTGCCAATAAAATCAAAAGAAAGCCCTCAACATTAATGCGAATTTGCAAGGTGGAACATACGGACAAAGTATCCTGGCTTCAATACTGATCCTAAACTCGTCACTGATGGCTATATATCATCGACAGAGAACTCAGCAGACTAAACGTTGATGTGGCCTGTTTGCAAGAAACTTGACTGGCAGACACTGGATCTCTTACAGAAAGCAATTATACATTCTACTGGCAAGGAAAACCAGAACAAAGCCTCAGAATACATTGCGTCGGCTTTGCCTTAAGAAAGTCTCATCCCCTGCATTGCGATGTTACCCATAGGCAATGAAAGAGTAGCACACATGAAATCTGCATCCCTGCAAGGCAAAGTCAATATTATTTGTGCTTACTCACCAACCCTCACTGCACAGGAAAGGACAAAGACAGATTCTTCCAAGCTCTGGTGGACATAATTAAAAACATCCCAAAGTCTGAGTACCTCTATATCAATGGAGATTTTAATGCCAGAGTTGGTTCTGAAAAGGATGCATGGCCAAAATGTTTGGGACCTCCTGGTGTTGACAAAATCAATGGCAATGGCCAAAAGCTACTCGAGTTCTGTAGCTCTTATGAACTGTCTATAACAAATACATACTTCTTTGGCAAGGAATGCCACAGTCTCTTGGCGGCACCCATGCTCAAAAAGTTGGCACCAGCTTGACCTCTGCATCACTCAAAGGATCAGATGGGAGAAATTAAGAGATGTAATCTACAGCTCAGCAGTTACTGCCTTTGGTCCTAAAAAATACAAAAATGTAGAATGGTTTGAGGCTAATCTAACACAGATGGAATCTTGCATCGAGAAAAAGCGATCTGCACACCTCACTCACAAGGCAAAGCCTAGTCCAAAATCTTTACAAGCCTTCAAAACTGCTAATATAGAGGCAAAACAAATGGCTAGACAAAGTGCTAACAACTTATGGAGGGATATCTGTAACAGAATTCAAGAAAGTATCTACTTAGGAAATAGTAAAGCTCTGTTTGATGGCATAAAAGTGGATCAAACCAAGCAGCTAGAATGATGGAAAAACACTACCTCAATGTTTATGCTACACAGAATACAGAACACTACCTCTATGTTAATGCCACACAGAATACAGTAGGGAAGTAGGTCATGTCCCACAGGACATGCATGACACAAATATAGTAACAATATATAAAAAAAAAAGATCGGAGTGACTGCAACAATTATAGGGGTATCTCTCTCCTCAGCATAGTTGGCAAAATCTTTGCTAGAGTGGCGCTATCCAGGCTGCAAGTAATAGCGTTTAGAGTCCACCCAGAGTCTCAATGTGGATTGAGATTCATACACATGATATCCTCTCTACCACTATTGCAGGAGAAATTCAGAGAGAGAGACAAACCCCTTTAAATCCTTTTTGTTGATCTGACTAAAGCCTTTGACATGGTCAGCAGAAGTGGCCTTTTCAAACTCCTAAGTAAAATAGGTTGTCCTCCCAAACTAATGAAGTTCATTGAGTGCTTTCATGAGTAAACAAAATGTACCGTCTAATTCAGTGGAGCCCAATCAGTACAATTTGAGGTTAAAGGTGGTGTAAAGCTCGCACCTACTCTATTTGGCATATATATATTCTTCTCTTGCCTACTGCATTATGCTTACAACGACATCAACGAAGGTATATTTCTCCATACAAGATCCTCTGGAAAACTCTTTAATGTATCAAGGTTGTTAGGAAAATATTTATCAGGGGACTCCTGTATGCTGATGATGCAGCTATTGTGGCTGATTCTGATACTCAGCTTCAGTTCTTGGTTGACAAACTATCTGCTGCTTGCCAGAAGTTTCGCTTAAATTTTAGTCAATGCGAGACTAAGATACACAAATACTGCCCCTCACGTAACCAATAATGGCCAACCACTAGAAATTGTTGACCATTTTTGCTATCTTGGCTCCATCATATCCAACGATGTGCTACTGGATAAAGACACTAACAACAGGATAACCAAAGCAATGGGCACCATGACACAGTTGCAGAAAAGAGTATGCAAAATCTTGTTGACTTATGATACTAAAGCCTTAGTCTACCAGATCTGTGTGATGAGCACTTTGCTATATGGAAATGAATCATGGTCAACCTACTCATGGCAGGGAAAAAAAGCTGAATGTTTTCCACCTCCCATGCTTTAGGCGGATCTTTAAAATAGGTGGCGAGATAAAATAACCAATGAGGAAGTGCTATGAAGAGCAGTGTGGCAGAACATCTATGTTATCAACAGCAGATGCCTTGGATGGCTTAGCCATATACGTAGAATGCCAGTATGTCGAATTCCACAAGACATTCTGTATGGCGAGCTAACAGAAGAACGGACGAGCCCCCAATAACTGTCAGGGCTTAAGATGAATGAAATAATTACATATTACAAATGTATTAATATATGTAATTATTAAAAATAATTTATTTGAATTACCATATGTGTAATTATATGTATTTTATATCATGTTATTCTTGGTCCCAAAGTTCAGCCTGCAGTCACGCCATACACACCCAGTTGTGCATAAACTAATAAACAATGTGTATGATGATTTAAATAAAATTATGAATTTAATACAATGATATTTATACAATGATAGGATATATGAATAATGATAATGATATGAATACAAGTATATATACGATATAGTATAATATGGTTTAACTCCAATACTAAAATAGTATTTATAAAAAAAACAATATTGACCTCATCAATGCTCATACACCAGTGACATACAAGTAGATCTATCTTCTAACCAAGATAAATGTTCACCACGATGAAGAGTCAAAGTTCAAATCACAACATACAAGTCTGTATTTAGAAATCCGCAATCTGGAATCTGGAATCTCAGACTCGAACCTCAGTCCCAACACCTGAGATGAAAACCTCAGTCCTGTAACCTAAAACTGAGACTTGCAATTTCACCACTGAAATCTGAGACTGATAGCTTGACACTGAGACCCTATAAAAAGAAAAAGAACAGATTCTTCTAATCTTCTATCTATATACAAAATACCAATACAATCGAATCCAAATAAAATTAACTATACAACATGAAATAAAACTCACCCTAAACAGGGGTCAAATAATCCCAGAATATATAACAGGGTCAACGATAAGGCTATCCAGTAATGAAGACACACGTATAATTCAGTAGCTCCAAAGATATACAGCTTGGCTCTACAGCCCAAGATGGAGAGAAAGAACCAAACGATCTACGACGAAAGTCTACTACGTCATAAACAAAATATGACAAGCAACAAGGAGAGAGCAGCTAGTACAGAAGATAAGTAAAATAACGCGAATGACGTCATTGGCTGTTGATGAAAGCAGCGCTATTAGATAGTGAAATAATTCCACTGTACAACTACATAGATAACTGCGACAGTTGCCCACTTCTACTGTATACGGATGTATGAAAATGGGAGATGAAGCTCTTCAAAATCGAAACTAGCTGCTGGGAAAAAGTGGCACTGGATAGAACCACATGAAGAGCAAGCTTAAAGGAATGATCCCGGATTGCAGGTGCCATACACAACAGCAGCAGAAAGAAGGGTGAAAATGCAACGGAGCCTGGTGATTACTAATGCCCAACCTGCGACCGCAGCTGTGTATCAAGGATTGGCCTCTTTAATCACACAAGAAGTAGCAAAGGGAAAAGGTCGAGACGTAAATTTTAGCATTTTCTAGATTGATATTTTTAGTTTTTGGAAATTCCCACTCTGCTGTATCTGTTTCACATTACAAAAGAGAGTTTGAAAATTTATCAATAATTGACTAACCTGCACTTTCAGGGTCATTAAGTAATATTTTGAAGGAAAATAAAAGCTCAATTATATTTGCTATTTTTTAAACAAATATAAAATGAACAAAATAACTTATACTCTTTTATACTTGGTAAGTGAACTATACAATTAATCTATCTTACAATTATAAGGCATTGGGGTAAAAAAGATAATTATCTCAGACCATATGCTATCGACAAGTTATGTAAAGCTCATTTGAATCTATGGTTTAGGGTCTCATGTCTCCACCATGTTGAACAATCTACTTTACTTCCCCAATATGTCAGGTACCTTTTGGAGTTGAGTGGACTCAGGCATGTCCTAAAAAATCCTAATCTCTTGTCCATCATGTTTCAAAGAGTCATTAGTTAATATATACTTAAGATTCAGATTTATAGTCAATATTGAAATGATCTATGCCTCTCACTGTTTACTCTTCCCATCATTCTCTTTTTCAATTTCTTACTTTTGGCAGTCTGCCCTCAAAGCTTCATTTCTTTTTACTTTTTTCCACTTTTCCCATGTAGATCTGATGAAACTATGTTTGACTTCATTTACAAACATTTGCATAGGATCAAACATAGGAAAAGTAGTCTGTAAAGCTTGATCAAATATATAATGTTATTAGCTGGAATATTTGTTTATATGCAATTAAATTATTTGATACTTTTTATTAGCGGCCCCTGAAAGGGGGAAAGACGCTATTAGTTTTGTATAGTCTGTTCGTCTGTCCATCCGTCCGTCCCATTTAGATCTGGTAAACTAGAAAAGATAGTGAAAATCCGACATCATAATATTTTAGACCATTCAAAGTTCTGATGCAACGGCTACTTTTTTCATTTCTGAAAGCGAAAATCTAATTTTTAAAATCAATTATGCAAGCAGTTTTTTTCATAAAAATACATCATTTTTACAACTATTCACTATTTATAGTAACAAACATAGGAGGCTTTTTAGTAAGAGAGCTAATTATTTACCATTTATTTAACACATTTATGCAAACGGTTTTAGATTTTTTTTCAAAAAAATATTTTTTACATTTCTATTGCTAAGTTAAGTAAGTTCTGTCATACTAAGTACTATGCCTCTCACTGCTTACTCTTCCCATCATTCTCTCATCTCAAACAAGGGAAATAAATTATACTGCTGAATTTGTTTCCTTTTTTTTTAAAGAGAAAAAATCTATTTAGTATGCATCTAAGTTGAACATAATTTAAAACAAACAATTAATAAGTAGCTTTTCATATTACTGCAGAGCTATTCCTTAGCCATGGAACATTAAACTAAAGGAATTTAAAAAAAAATAATTTTTTAACTGAAATATTTTTTTACTTGAGGCTTTGAATAAGAAATTGACCCTTTCCAAAACAATTAGATCAATTAGATACTCATTATAAGACATCAGTTAGGCCAGGTTCACATCTAACATCACATTTACTTTCACCTATCCCTTGGTCCGCTGCATTTGATAGAATTTCATTCTGATATTCTTTCTGAAAATATTGAAACTTGCCTTCTTACCTGCCTAGGTGGACCACTTCTGATAGAATTTCATTCTGATAGAATTTCATTCTGATATTCTTTCTGAAAATATTGAAACCTGCCTTTTTACCTGCCTGGGTGGACCACTTCATGGGCCGATTTTGAGTTTGTGTTTTTACACAAACTGTCTTTGTAACCTTGTTAAATATGTTTTATTGTTCACTTTCAACAGGGCCTCCCAATTATCAGAATTTCAAATCTTAATGTACCCTCAAGGTAAGCAATAATTATTTTATCAGATAGAAGACATCATTATATAACTATAATAACTCAAAGAAACAAAAAAGCATTATCAAGTTTTTTTCAAAGCTTATATCAGCTCAAAGTTTGTACAGATTTTTTCTCCAACATCCAGTCTCGGATCAAGCTGAAATTTTTAGTTAATATATACTTAAGATTCAGATTTATAATCAATATTGAAATGATCTATGCCTCTCACTGTTTACTCTTCCCATCATTCTCTCATCTCAAACAAGGGAAATAAATTATACTGCTGAATTTGTCCCCTTTTATAGGTCGCCACTTTAAAGTAAGTTTGAAACTCACAATACATAGCTATATAATCTTATACTTTCATAACTACCTCGCTAGCAGAGTGGTTAGAATGTTGCCTTGAGAAGGATTGAGTTTGAATTCAGGTAGTTTCCCCTCCCCCCTTTTTTTTAAAAAAAAAAATGCTTACTGTAATGCTTACCCAGATATCACTTTCTTTCTAAACCCCCCCCCCCCCCCCGATCCAGATAAGTGATAGGATCATAGTGATTTGATAAAGCTAAGAGCTTGAAATAGCGATAAACAAAAACAATTGGTAAAAATATTTCTAATTGCAGAGATTTATTGTTGGTCTAGATCTATTACAAATTTAATTACATGACTGATCCAAACTATTTGATACAATTACACTTTGTATAAGATTTGTTTTTTAAAAAAGGTTTTTTTAAAATGTTTTTCTTGTTTAGTTATTGTATTTCTCATACCAAGTAGACATACTTTTCTTATCTCCTGACTGGGTGAAAATAAAATCATTCATGTGTGAAATAGTATATTGAGAAGAAACAAATAAGAACTCAAATCTTTGCAGATGTAAAAAAAAAACAACAAAAGGCCATTCTCTGGCTAAAGATTATATCATTTACTTAAACGGTAAATAAATGATCCGAATGTTTTAGATTTTGGAAAATGACAGCTTTGTCCTTTTTTCAACTAATGACAGGTTTGTTAGTCACTATCACTGTTAATTATATTAACTGGTACTAAACATTGTTTTTTATTTGTATAGGTTTTGTAAATGTGAACACACCAACTACACCTTTGTTTGGGAATTTTTCCTTCAACCTCTCTCGTCAAAATACTGGGTAAGTGGCTTGGTTTCTTTGTATACTATGTGAAGGTATTTATCATGTTCTTTAATGCAAAGAAGGGCTTTCTATTCCCTTTCCCCAGAAACAATGCTCTTAAACCACATGTCTCTGGAAAATTCTTAATCTTGCTTCTATGTAACTTCAGCATGTGCATGTCTCTCCTGTTTGAATGCCATTGCGTTTTCACTGCATCATGTCTATGTTGTATGCATAAACACAAAGAAAAACATGATATATATATATATGTATGTATATATATATATATATATATAGTTGCCTACGCTTCTTGGGTATTTTGTACGGACACGAAAATGCGCGAGTACGGTTTATCATCTGAAAATACACATTTCCCCCCTCTAAAGCAGAAATAAAATAAATAAGTAAAAAAAAAAAACAAGTATCTCTTGCTAATCATATATAATCTATATAGATCAGTGCTTCATAGGGAATGGACTATTCTTATTAATCTACCACGAGATAGCAACTTTTTTTTTCCGCGGGCGCTGATGCGAAGATTAAAATGTTTACAAGATCTTATTGATCTAAATAAAGCGGAGGTCAGTTTATATGAAGTCTTCAAACTGATTGGGAATTAATTGATTGATTAGTTTTAATTCATCGAGACTGGATCTAGTCTAACACTAGAGATTTTACAATATCAGGCACCTATAATAGAATTTAAGGAAATCTAATTTCAATTCATGAGGCACTGTTGCTGAGTGGTAAAGCGCTTGGCTTCCATACCGGGGTCCGGTGTTCGAATCCCGGTGAAGCCTGGGAATTTTAATCTTGGGATCTTTGGGCGCCTCTGAGTCCACCCAGCTCTAATGGGTATCTGACATTAGTTAGGGAAAAGTAAAGGCGGTTAGTCGTTGTGCTGGCCAAATGACACACTAATTAACCTTAGGCCTCAGAAACAGATGACCTTTACATCCTCTTCCCTATAGACCACATGGTCTGAAAGGGAACTTTACTTTTACTTTAATTCTAATTCTAGTCTAGATTCTATATCTAGATGTAACCAAGTGTGTACTAGACTTAAATACAGAACTAATCTAGATAAAGTACATCTAATTATATATAGAAAGATTTAGACTAGATCTAGGTCTAGTAGTAGCTCAAGGCTCTAGATATCTGTAACTAGATCTAGATAGATCTAAAAGCAAATTCTGCCATCTTATAAAGATCCTTTATGGAATCTAAAATAAATAAAAGGGGGCGAAATAGGCTGTTCTAACTTTGTATATGTCTAAATCTAGTTTTTTGCATTCACAGTAGAGACTACAATTCCATGGAATGTTAAAATACCTCTAAATAGCCCTATTATGCGCTTGAAAAGCCAATCTAGATCTAGATTCAATTTTTGTAAACCACCAAATTCAGGAGAGAGTTCTTTTGAGATGAAAGTGAGAAGGGCAGAGGTTTTAATAGTAGAACTATTGGTTGAGCTCAATCTTTCTTTTAGCATGATAAAGGGAATCAAACTGATGTTCCCTGACTTGCAGAATGTATCTTCTGTGGCAGATCAAAAGCTACTGTTATAGTCACTAGCAACTATCTAGGTTCCATTACTTATGAAGGCCTAAATTCAAAGAATCAAATGAAGGGACATGCAAGGCTGAGTGTGTTTGCAAAAGAAAAGATTTAATTATACTGACAAAAATTATTAAATTCTTGATTCCTTGCACCCTCCAACACATCTGTTTGTTTTATAAGACAACTTCAAACATTAGAAACCAAAATTAAATATCAGTAACTTTCAACTTTACTTACTTAGACTTTGGTCCTCCCGCGCCGTTCGGCGCATTGGGCGGCAAGCTGTCTTTATAAAGATCTGTCACTGGCAATCGCGGCGTTCCAGTACCACCTCATCGTGGTCGCCGCGTGAACACTCCGCTCTCCTGGAGTGGCCAAGGGTACTGGTTGCTTGCCGCTGATGAATGAGCAGCCGGCAAGTGTAAAAGAAACTCAAAGGGGTTATGTCCAGCCCCCCCCCCCCCTGTGGGGCCCCGGGACAACGGTTAGTAAGAGACCACGGGTTCTCCGAAAAGCGGATAGTGCTGGACACCAACTCGAGGGTTGGTCGGGTTCTCCTGGGACTCGGCTGATTCGCGGGTCTCTCTTTGGGCAAAGACTGGACTGACTGGCGCGGCCTTAGCGGGCTGCGTCGGGCGGACCGGTTGGCGTCCACGAGCTAGGCTCTATCTAGCCCGTTCCTTGGCGCGCTAGTGGAGGAATCCGCCGCGACCAATGGCGACTCTGACACTGGGAATATCGAGAAACGCGCGCCACCCCACTCCTGCCTTGCAGGAAACTTATATGCCAATCTGTGGCGGTGATTGCTTGGGCAGGTTTCTGCCTTGCCCTTAGTGGCGACATAAGTATAGGCCATGCACGCTGCTGCATTAGAGCAGTAACTAAGGCCGCCAACGGCCTTAACCATACAACCATGATTGACACAGACACAGTAAAAAGCGGGCACGAGCAGACCCGAACAGGCTCCGTGCGCCGGGTAGTGGGCGTCAGGCCTGGACACGAAAAGTCAGCTACTAGTCGCCCCGCGACCTCGATGAGGGGGAATTTGTCAGGTCGTGAAAAGTTAGCTAAAATTCCTCCACCTAAGTCCTCTTCTCAACGAACACTGCATTCGTACCTCCTTCGGAGGTCCGATTCGAATAAGGTTGATGGAAGTCTGCCACAACCTCCTGCGGAACTAGATACACCGCAGGCAAATATGACTGGAAGCGAAATAGTGACGGGAGCCTCCGGCCCCCAAACAACCCAAACTGACACTAGTGGGATCCAACCCACTCCAGGGACTAAGCCCATAAACACAAGGTCCCTCCTGATCTTACAAATTAACATCTGCGGGGTCATCCCAAAGGTGTTAGAGCTCTCAAAACTCCTCCACGAGAGGGCAATAGACGTGGCTTTACTACAAGAGACACTAACTGGCAAACGCAATGCCAGTATTACCGGTTATACTGCATTTAAGTGCAAATGCACAGACTGCCGGGGGCTTATCACTTATGTACGCAACAATCTGGTTGCTACACAAGTCCCTGGTCCACGAGTGCATGGGCGTACCGACGCCATCACCCTCGAGATACATAAATTAGGGCGCAAACTCACGGTAACTAATCTGTATAACCCCCCCAAGCATGAAATTAGTCTCGAATATGACTGTACTAATATCAATACTCACAACGTCATCGCAGGAGACTTTAATGCTAAGTCTCAGCAGTGGGGCTATGATTCAACTGACTCATCGGGACATAAAATTCATGAACTTCTAAATAACTCTAATTTGTTCTGTCTGCAAAATAAACATACTCCCCCAACTCTATACCATACCGGAAATGGCAGCCAATCTAGACCAGACCTTACTTTAATCACAGCTAATCTAGAATCACATACTCAGTTTCAAGTCCTAGATGACATTGGAAGTGACCATAGACCCATACTAGTCACAATTGCCCTCTCAGAGGCCAGTGGTGTAACCCCAAAAGCCCCGCGTAGATGGAGTTACACCAAGGCGAACTGGCCAGCCTACGAGGCAGCAGTCAACACTGCCCTTATGAATATTGCAGTGGAGGATAGGGACGTTGACATCATATACGGCGAAATAACAGCAGCTATGTTGGGTGCGGCCAAGAGGTTTGTCCCGCGGACTTATCCTGGCGTAAGGCAGAAATGCGTGTGGTCTCAGGAATTGAATAAGCTGGTCCTGAGACGTAAGCGAGCCCGGAGACTTGCTGAACGGAAGGGTACCCCTGAAATCCGGCGGGAGTACAATCGGCTCTGTAGAGCCACGAGTGAACTGGCCCGACGCGTCCGGTCGGACCATTGGAACGCTGCCTGCGCCGGGATGGATCTTCGGGATACCTCGAAAGCCTGGCGTCTTCTGCGAAACCTAGAGGCCAAAGACACAGCGCGAACGGCTGCCCCTCTATTGTCACCCGGAGGGCCGGTCTCGACGGTAACCAAAATGGCCGGCTTGTTGAATCGACATTTTGCTAAAATCAGCAAGCCCGAAAAGAAGTCTGCCACGTCCAAAGCCCTCAACAAAGAACGTAAGAGGCTCGAGAGGGAGCCAGATGAGCCGGAAAGCCAAGCAACGTGCAACGCGCCCTTCTGTCGTGCTGAGCTGGACAGAGCGATAGCTAAGTGCAAAAATCGAAAAGCTCCGGGGCCAGACAAGGTTACCCCCGAGATGGTAAAACACCTTGGGGGCATTGCGAGAGATAAACTCCTGGAGTTTATGAATCGAACCTGGGCAGAGTCCAGACTGCCCGGGGCCTGGAAGAGTGCTGTCATTGTGCCAGTCCTTAAGAAGGGAAAAGACGCGACTAACGTGGAGTCCTACAGACCCATTTCACTAACCTCAACCCTTGGGAAAGTTGCTGAGCGAATGGTTAACGAGCGGCTAGTTTGGTGCTTTGAGAGTGCCGGTATCCTGGCGCCAGAACAGGCCGGCTTTAGGGCAGGCTTGAGCCCGATCGACCAGGTCACGACATTCGCACAGGAGGTGGCCGACGGGTTCCAGAGGTCCGAGAGCACATACGCGGTGTTCATAGACCTAAAACAGGCCTACGATCGTGTGTGGAAGCAAGGCCTCTATCTTAAGCTAAGAGCTATGGGTGTGCGGGGCAAGATATACAATTGGATACAATCCTTTCTGTCAGGGAGGAGCACACGTACAAAATACCAGCACTCCCTTAGCAAGCCAAAACAACAACTTAATGGCCTGCCTCAGGGCTCTGCCCTGTCCTGTACACTTTTCATAGCCTTTCTTAATGATTTGCCCAGCTCACTACGGTCTAAAAAACTGCTATATGCTGACGATATTGTCCTCTGGTCAACCGGGAAGAAAGCCGACCAAATTCAGGCGGCACTTCAAGCAGACCTCCATACCATCTCCTCGTATTGCGACAAATGGCAGATTCAGATAAACGTTGCCAAAACGACCTGGTCCCTGTTCAGCCTAGGAATCGACATCCTTAAGGCTCCATTCGAACTTCAACTCGGTGGGCTGCGACTCCAGCGTGAAAATACGCCAAAATATCTAGGGGTGACCCTGGATAGAAAACTGTCAATGCTCCAGCACGTCCAGGAAGTTGAACGAAAAGCCTCGGAGAAGTTAGCGTTATTAAGAAAGCTGGCCAGCACAAAGTGGGGTGCCAAAGCTGACATGCTACGCACATTGTATCTAGGGGCAGTCAGATCACAAATCGAATACAGCTATACAGTTCAAGTATACGCTAGTAAAACTGCTCTCGAATCACTCGACCGGGTACAAGCACAGGCTCTACGGTTCATTTGTGGCACCTTTAGGACAAGCCCAACAAACGCTGCTGAAATCTTTACAAACGTGGCACCCTTATATCTTAGGAGGGAGAGGGCAGTACTTACGGCCTACGAGCGCTATAAAAGGGGCGACTCTAGGCTACCCACCTCAATTTTAGTGCGACAGTGGAGAGAGAGGAACCGCATTAAAATGCGATCGTTCCTACATATAGCGGCCAATTTGTCAAATACAGCTGGACTCTCCACTGATAGAATTCCTATTAGAAGAATCAGTACGTGCCCTCCGTGGAGGAGATTGCCGGCCCCACAAATAAACCTGTCCCTGTTAGGGCAAGAGGGAGCCACCAAGAGGCGCTTAACACCTGCCATTCTCCAAAATTTGGCATCCATAACCATAAAATCCTACCCATCAGATGCCATATTTTGTTATACCGATGGGTCGGTAATGAGGGACCCCGATAGATCGGGGTATGGGGCCCTTATTGTCTACCCCGACCGGACTGAACCAGATAGGCTCTCTGGTCCATGCGGCTACGCTGCATGCTCCATGGATGCCGAACTTACAGGGATAACTAGGGCGTTCGAGGCCATTAGGGCCCGAATGCTCCAACGCGAGACTAGCGCCACCACGGTGGTGTTGGTCACTGACTCTCGCTCCAGTCTCCTAGTTATGGGTGGCGGCGGGGGAGGGTCGCCCGTAATAGAAGAGGCAATCGGCGCCGCAGATAACATCCGCCGAGCTATTGGAGCTGTCGTTTATATGCAGTGGGCGCCTTCACATTGCGGCGTGAGGGGCAATGAAACGGCAGACGCCCTCGCAAGGGAGGGTGTAATGGCAGCCACACACCTCGAAGCACCAAGCACGTACTTACAAGCAACGGCACAAATCCGAGCACTCATTCATGAGAAGTGGTTAAAGTCCTGGGAGGAATCCGACAGAGCACGTGGTGTCTGGCAGCGCATGCGTCACCCAGATCGCGACGATCCATGGTGGCGACTGAGGAGGTCAGAGCAGTCAATAGTTGCGCAGTGCAGGACGGAACATTGTCCTATTGGGGCATACTTTGCCCGGTTCCGCACTAACTTTGACTCCCGATGCCGTCACTGTGGAGAGAGCGTCGAAACAGTGTCGCATGTCTTGTACGAGTGTCCCCAGCTTCGCGAGCTAAGGGGGGACTTGCCTGTGCAGTCACTCGACTTGTATGGTAGCTATGAGGCACTACGCCGGACGGCTAAGTTTCTTGCCAGAGCACTACGGGAGGACTAGTCCTTCCTGCTCTGATTTTTCAATAGGAGTTCATCTCAGGTCACTGGCAATGTCTGAAGCCTCCTCCCACCTGGTGCCCACTGTTCTGAGGTCCTCCATGAAGGTGTGTCGCCAAGTAATACGAGGACGTCCCTGTTTGCGCTTTCCTCATTTTTTCCTCCATGTTATCGCAACTCTTGGTGTGCGTAATTCATTTTGACGTAGAACATGTCCTGCAAACCTCATGCGACGCTGAGTCACAACCTCACTAAGTGTTCGACTCCCAGTTCGGCATAGGATTTCCTTGTTTGAGACCCGATCTGTGTAACTGACTCCCAAAATCCGTCTCAGCCATCTCTGTTGAGCCACATTTAGACTTTTCTCAATTTTGACAGATGACTTCCACGTCTCACATGCATATGTAGCAGTTGGAATGACGATTGTGTTGTGAAGGTGTATTTTTGTCTCGAGTCCAATGGCTTGGCTAGTCCAAATAGGCTGCAGTCTTTGCAAAATGGTCCCTGCCTTTCCTATTCGGCACGCTACATCATGGTAAGCATCTCCATCATTTGTTATGATGCTGCCAAGTAACATGAACTTGTCCAGCTCTTCAAGCTTTGACTCGCCAAGTCTGACGGGAACACCCTTTGCCTTATATCCCACTCGCATAATTTTAGTCTTATCCAAGTTTATGCGGAGGCCAATTTTGGGTGCCTCTAGGTCTAGGCTCTCCGTCATTTCTTGAATGCATTTATTTGTAGCCCCGAGTGGTGCAACATCATCAGCAAAGTCCAAGTCCGTCAATCGGAGTTGTTCATGCCATGGAATACCAAAGGCAGTCTGGTTCATTGCTCTCCTCATTATGTAGTCGATGGCTAGGAGGAAAAGGAAGGGAGATAAGATGCACCCCTGTCTCACACCTGTCTCGATTGTAAAAAACTCTGTTGTTCCCTCTTCTGTTTTAATGCAGCAACTAGACTGACTGTAAAGGTTCTTAGGATCTGGACGAATTTCTCTGGGATACAGTATTCTCTAACTATTTTCCATAGTGATTCTCGGTGGACACTATCAAACGCTTTTTTGATCGTTAGCCGTTGTTGGTACTCAAGACTTTGTTCTATGATATTTCGTAGAACGAAAATCTGCTCTGTACATGATCTGCCTCTTCGGAAACCTGCTTGTTCTTCTCTGAGCCTTTCATCTACAGACTGTTGAAGCCGTCTCAACAAAACAGTGCTGAAAACTTTGCCCGGGACAGAGAGGAGAGTAATGCCCCTCCAGTTGTTGCAGTCTGCCAAGTTGCCCTTTTTGGAAGCTTTACAATCACTCCCTTTTGCCAGTCCTCTGGGACTTTTGAAGTTCGCCAACAGAGATTTAAGAGATCAGTCATTCTGTTAACAATGCACTGTCCCCCATATTTTAGCATTTCTGCTGATATCATGTCTAGCCCTGATGCTTTGTTATTCTTTAACACTGCAATGGCCATAGTAACCTCCTCAGCAGTTATTGGGTCTGTCTTGTCTGGAGAGGGGTCCTTGAATATGTAAGTTAGGTCTGGCGACAGTTGGTTAAGGGTCTCTTTAAAGTGCTCTACCCATCTTGCATCCTGTTCTTCTTTCGTTAACAAAGTTTTGCCTTGCTTGTCTTTTATCGCTGCCCCATGTCCACTCTTTGCTCCAGTGAGATCTCGGACAATACGATGGAGGGTTTTTGTGTCATTTCTGCTTGCAGCTGCTTGTGCCTCTTGTCCCTTCTGCTCAATCCAGTCCCGTTTATCTCGCCGACAGCTTCTCTTTACTTTCAGATCTGCTTCCCTATAGGCTTTTCCCGCTAGGCTGCGATCCTGTTTTCTTCTGATCTCGTCTACGTTTGGCCTCTTTCCTCTCATCTATCAATTTTCATGTTCTGTCTTGTATACACCGTTCCTTGTATGAACCGCGCACCCAACAGTGGCATCTTTGAAGTTGGCCCACTCTTCTTCAAGGGTCAATATATCTGCAAGAGCCTCAAAGCGGTTCGTTAGTTTCAATTGGAACTGTGCTGCAGTATTGCCGTCTTTAAGCTTCTCTACATTAAATGGGCGGGGTCGTGTGGCTCGTTTTGGTTGGCGTTTCAATCGGAGCTTACATTTGGCACTGACAAGTTAGTGGTCTGAGCCGATATCCGCTCCTCTGCGGGTCCGCACGTCTAACAGAGATGACCTCCTTCGTTTGGAGATGCAAATGTAATCTATCTCGTTGAAGGTTTCTCCATTTGGTGATCGCCATGTTTTTTTGTGTATTTGTTTGTGCTTAAAATATATGTTTCCAATTGAAAGGCTGTGGGATGCGCAGAGAGAAATCAAGCGCTCGCCATTATCACTGATGTTTTCTGCAGAGCCATATTGTCCCATTACATATTCAAAGCCAGTTCGGTTGGGATTGATTTTGGCGTTAAAATCTCCCATCAGTAGAATTAGGTCGTGAGTAGGTGTTTCATCAAGAGTGGTTTGTAGTTGATTATAGAAATTATCTTTGATGGTATCTTCTGCATCCTCTGTAGGGGCATATGCTTGGATGGTAGTGACTTTGATTTGCTTTGTTTGGAGGCGAGCTGTAATGATGCGGTCACTGACCGGCTTCCAAGCAATTAGCGCTGAAGCTGCTATTTTAGACATGATGATTCCTACACCACCAATGTGCTCCTTATCATGTCCTGAATATATTATTGTCTTGCCATCATTGATTATTTGTCCACTTGATGTCCACCGCATCTCGCAGATCTCAAGGATGTCCAGCCGATAAGAGTCAAACTCTCTTAAAAGTTGGGCCAGTTTACCGCATTGATTCAGGGTTCTTACATTCCACGTGCCTATAAGAGTCGGTTTCCTTTCTTTGAAAGGCTTGCCATGTATCGGGTATTGGACTTCCAGTTGGCTTTGATCCAACACCGTCATCAGGGTTTGGCCGCCCTCGCCGCATGTATAGTTTTCATTATGTGTCGAGTTTGCTGTTTCTGTAGCAATAGTGGTTTTACAGGGTGGGGTCGCTAGCCCCACGCCAAACCCTCCTCCTTTTTCACCCGGGCTTGGGACCGGCAGATGGCGGAGTTAACTTTTAACTTTATCTGCCGGAAAAAAGTCTTTTAAAATGTTTGTTATTAGTGATTGTAGAGGATGCCAAAGCTTTCATTGCTAACTCTGCTAAGAATGGTCTGAAAGAAAAAAAAATCTGAATTCTTCACAATTTGATAAAATATTTCCAGTGTTTGGATACCTTGTTTAGCCTTGTAAAGAAATGGCCTGTAAATAAAACTACTTTTATAGAATTAAATGCCACTGATCCAGCTAAGCAAACCATTACATCTGGTTTAAGTCTAATTTCACTTGTAACAAAAATTCTCATTATTTTGATTGAATTTTACTGTTGCTGCTATTTTGGAAAGTGGAATACACTAGATTCTTAGATCATAAAATCATTGCCAAGTGACAAAAACGGCATCACTCTAACATATTCTAGAAAACTCTGACAAAGACTAAAAGTGTAACTATTTTGACAAATGTACAGAATGTCTTGTATAACTTTATGCTGTGTTAACTTTAGAATTGCTTCGTTTCGTGTATCTTACATGCTTGAATGATTTTTAGTCTTTCCTGAGTATATTTCTTTATAATTAGGAAAATACACATTTGCCCCTCAAAATACACATTTCCAGGTCTGGGAATACACATTTCCCAATAGGCATGTAGGCATCTCTGTATGTATATATATATACATTTGACAAGCTTCTAAATATTTACTTTATACACTGAGCTTTTATATATATATTTCACTAGAATCTTAATTTTGCATGTTTATGCATTGTCGTGTTTTCTTTATTAAACATTTTCCTTTGCATGCGGCTAGAAACTTGCACTGTCACTGGGAGATACCAAAGAGCAATGCATACATATCTGTCAAATTCCAAACCAAAAACCAATTTCAGAAATACTTCAACAATCAAATGCTCATTTCAGAAGGTAACAATGCAAAGTATTATGTTTTGTTTGTTTCTGGTATAGTGTTTAGTAACTTAACAATAAACTTTTCCAACACTGATGCCTTTTAAGAAAAGTCAAACTTTAAAAAAGTGTCTGCTTTTTAAAAATCTATAATATAACTATTCATAATCACCTAAATGTCCAGAGCTCAAATATATTTATTATAACTAGTTGCAGAATTCCAGAACAATTATTTCAGAAGGTATAATGCCACACCTGACTTTTAAAGTCAATTATATATTTGGCAACTCTGAGCTTTCATTATCATGCCCATGATAATTGCTTATTTTCAATATTTTATTCCACATCTTTCTTTTTGTTTCCAACAGTTCTTTCTTGAATAGCTTTTATATAGAGCAACTTTCATGCTTTTAGCATGCTCAGAGCACTATGTCTTTTGTGGACCAGTGGGCGGAGGGGTAACTGGGAGAAGGTTTTCTTTGCTGCTTTTCAGCCCTCAGTAAACACACATCTGCTAGTATCAGATGTTGAATTCAAGCCTCTTGATAGGTAGCCAAGCTGTTTAAGCCTCTCGACCACACATGCCACTCCATATTTGTTTCTTTTTTCTTTCATTCTGCATTATTATTGAAGTGAATTGTATTTAAAGGAAAATAAAAATATTAACCTAATTTTGGAAGCTTCCATTTAACTTTGTGTTTCTGTTTTTAATTTTTAACAGGCAGCCAAGAGAATGTCATTGCTCTGTTTGACCAAGCTTTCTCTGAAAATGCTTGGCTCTTTGCACAGCAAAAGCTTCTTGTTGATGTAAGGATTGATAACTATGTAGGGGAAACATCCCCATTTGGCTTCAATTATACATACAGTGATGTGTCAGGTTAGACAATTTTTGCACTCATTATTTATTAGCTTCATACATTTATATTCTGTTTCAGAACTTGTTTCTGAACCTGTTTACATTTTAATGTTTAAAAATCAGTCTTCTTAAATTTGCATACCCTTTTCAATTTAAAGTAACATCTGTGTCTTTCAGTATGCCTTTTGGATTTCCATTAATGGTATAATATATTAGGTAAGGCACTAAGTGGAGGGAGTACTACATCAAAGTCCAGACTGACTTTGAAACACATTACATTCAGTAGAAAACACACATTTTGACAGTATGGACAGATCAAAATTAAATATACAATTATTTAGACAAGCTTTATTTGATGAAATTTAGACTTTGATCGGCCTCAGAGATAAAAATTTTGGCAATTATTTAGCCACACTTTAATTATTCTTAAAGATGACAGTTACGGTATACATTTTGACCATTTGCAAATTATGATGTTGATGTCTTTCATACAGTCTAAGTAACAACAGAATGCATGTACCAAGATGTAGGAATACTAGCAAAAAGCTTCTACTTCTTAGCTACAACCCCTTAAAAGAACTACTATGCAAGATTAATTTGGAGCAATCAAACCCGTGAATTACTTAGCTATGACTATGACCTAGAAACATTCATAGTTAATTTATACACTTACAGCTCAGTTCAACAGATAATAGAAAACTAACCTGAAATGTATACATCTGTGAAACTGACTTGTTTTGGCTCATTAACGTGGGCTTTCTGTGCTAGTATCCAGCAGACAACCTTGCAGTTATAAAATCTTTGCTAATACCGATGTAGCTTAGCTGCAAGTAATCTTGATACGAGATGGACTAAATTTACTGCAGACAATTAATATAAAAGAAGGAAGAAGATTCAATTAAATGTATGTATCCCTGTAGAAGATAAAATGACTAGTGCAAGTGGAATGATATGGAAGGCCATAAAGGTTCAGAGTGTGTTTTTCCCTACATCATCACATGCTACAGCTCTGACAAAGGTTTAAGAAGTAGCTGCAAGGTTTAGAAAGAGCATAGAGAGGTAGTTGGTGGGAGCAATGCTAATGAAACATCAATTCACACAAAGTTGTACAAGAATTTTTACAACTAAAAGATGTTCACTATTTATCACTAAAAACAGATATAATAGGAATTTTACTAATTGTCATTACCAATCATTCATATAAGCATCTAAGACTTGGAACTAACTATGCTTCTCATACTTACTTGCTGTAAAAGACAACTTATCAAGGATTCTCACCCCCTAACTACTTTTTAATTGCCTATTATTCTAGAATGTGGGTATCTGACCATAAGCTACCCTCAACTACCATCCATGTGGTATTTAGAAAATTCAAGGAGGAGGCTTAGTAAAGGCAATTTATAATGCTCCGCTCATACTTTAAAAAAAAATCTTTTTTGGTTATTAAAAGTTAATAAAAAGGTGAGATAGTTCAGTATTATTTTGTATTTTCAGGACTTTATAACAACTGCTTCAATAAATATGTATACACGACAACAAGCAGGCAAACTGTGGCCACTCCTAATTTCCCAGATTTCTATTACAGGTGAAATTTGTTCCAATTAGGGGTGCACCGGATAGTCGCTCCGGCTCCGGCTTCTGCCTAATATTCGGCACTTTTTCACTATCTGGCACTATCCAGCTCCGGTCGGATAGGGATAGTAAACCTGATAGTAAAAGCTACACCTGTATTTCTATTAATATTGTTATGCGCCTCCACGCTAAGTCTTTTCCAGATACGCCAAACGGAGGTAACACTTATATCGAAACAACACAGGTGAAAGGCAAACAATATAAAGATAAACGATGTCCAACAAGAAGTTTAAACTAAATCTCCATGTTAATAAAAATATACCTATACTCATAAAGTGGACATGATTCAATAATGTCAGTTCTGAAATACATTAACGTTTTTGTTTCAAATAAAAGAATGTGTTTGTAAAACTATAAACTATGACTATGCACCAAATATTTTTTAGTACAAAGACAAGGCGTGTTAATCTAAATAGAAATAAGGCTTTACATTATAAATTCGCATTACATACGTAGCAACGATGTCTGGCACATTTTAAGAGCTTGTCTTGACCTTTGAGTGGTCTAGTAAACATGTAATATTCCTTAACTACGTCACACTGATAAACTGTCTAGATGTGCGGGTATATCTCCAGAGGTAGAGATGAGCAACCCCCACCTCCTTTTGTTTGTTTAGTCCATAACATTGAGTTCACAGACAGGCAGCTGACCATATTAAGCCAGAGGTTAACGTGTTGACACTTTCTAGAGGTCACATTTAATGAGGGAACAGAGTTTGTTTACTTGGAGAAGAATTTTTATTAGGGGCGGGACTACAAGCCAAATCTCTATAAGGTTAATCTGGTATGAGTTTGTTTATTATGAGATAGGTTGTCAATTAAGGGTCAGGACCACAAGCCACACCTTTTATACTATTGGCCGGAACAATAAGTTTGTTTACTTTAAGTCTCAATTAGGAGGCTGGACTACAAGCCAAACAGACACTGACCAGGGGGAACTTTAAAGGGAGGGCTCAAGAGACTCATCACCCCCAACTTCTTATTTGTTTAATCCATGACAATGTATTGATAGACATTGACCATTCTTAAGCCAGAATGGATTAACGCAGATTATTGAGAAATATTGACACTGTCTAGAGGTAACTAGATGATGACACTAAGTTTGTTTACTTGGAGAGAAATGTCATTTAGGGCGCTGAACACACGTTCGTTGCACAATAAAATAAAACGCATGTGTGCGTGTGTGTATTTTTTCCCCTTGTATTAAAACCTTTAGCAAGAAAGCTAAGTTCATTGTTTAATTCTATTGACTTAATATATTAAGGAAAACCTTACAGTAAAATTTAACATCGCAGAAAATAAATTGATCTAAAGCACCACAATTAGATCTAGCAAACAAAGAAAAAATATGCTGGAATGTTAAGAAACACTTGACCTCTGTAACTAAGGTACAGATATAATTTATCTATATGCTTGACTGACCATGCCAATGTGTTATCTTTTTTCGCCTGCACACTAAACACTATTGCGTATGCCCAAAAAAAAACAAACGCGTGATGGTCAACACCATCATCTATACACACTACACTAGGACTACATGTGTAGGCTCACTACGTCTATATGACCAGATTGTTACAATCAGTCAAACACAAAGTCTATTTATGTTGTTTTTTTTGGTAGGGAGGGTGTGGATGAGTTTGTTTTTTCTTCTATAGTTGATTTTCCTACTTCTCTTAGATCTATATAACAGTAGATCTAAACATAGATATCAATATTAGACCTACAGACTACAATTAAATCTATGATTCGCAACATTTAAGGCTCAGGCTATGAGTAGGTTTAATAGATGTTCCTGCTGTTAATAAAATATTGTTTGCCGCAATAGATTAATAAATATATGACCTACTACGCTTCAAATTCCAACTATTAACTAACAGCTATCAGTATTAAGCCCTTGAAGCCAGAACCAGAAGCAGTCTTTGGACTTAAAATTTCAATTCTGATGACCAGTTGTTGGTCAGAAATTGTTGAACACATACATCCAACCACCATACAAGCCAGATGAGAGATGTACATTAGTAACTAGTTCAATATATACTAACATTTTTTACATTGGCCCTCCAACACACAGCTTTTATAGTTGGTAGCCTCGTACATACACACAGACACGCTCATGCTACACAGATTCATTTCTGTTTATAAATACTGTTAATCTTTAATAAATCAATCAGTAACAGAGTTTAAATCAATAAGGTATATAAAAGGAAAAAAATAATACCAACAAATATAGGTATGTTATTTAACAGTTTTGTAAAATGCTCAGCAATGCAAGCTATTTACAAGACACTTAGGTATTCGGCTCTGGCTCTGGCCCCGGCCGAATATCAAATTTTACTATCCGGTCATATCCGGCTCCAGCCGTATATAAAAAAGTACTATCCGGTGCACCCCTAGTTCCAATAGATTTGTTGTCTTGCTGTAATAGAATTCTAAATGTTTTTTTTTATCAGTTTTTAAACTTTACCCTTTAAGCATAAACTAAAATTACAATTGCTACTTCCCTTTCTTGCAGTTTTTGAAATAGAAAAATATTTATTTCAATAATCAATTCAGACAGGCTTGATTTGACTGTACCTAAAAAAAAAGATTATAGTTTTTCCATTGAGATCTAAAAATTTGGATGAGTTTCCTTTTTAAAAGGCTAATGATTTATGAGAAATGTATGACCAATGTTTGTTGCTCTAATAGATGTCTGATGCTTTTAAGAACAGGGCGGTTGTGGGGTTGTACCAACCTTATTATATTTACCCTGGATGTGGCAAAATATGTAGGTCAAGCTGGGGCTATGTAGCCATGGGAAATACTGCTTTCCTCATTAATCTTCGGACTTGAAGACAAGCCTTATTATTATACACAATGCTCTCATCAAGACATAAACTCAAAAAAAATGTTTTTCTATCAGGTGCTCTATAACTTAAAACTTTCATGCAGGCCTTTAGATGTTACTTTTGATTTTTAAACAAATTTTCTTTGAAACCCACAGATTAATCAAATGCAGATGGATAATCAGTAAATCCAGTTCCCAGTTAGGATCTCAGATGTATATAGACTTTCCAAAGCTGTTGTATGAGATGTGTAGAGATAAAGCCAGTCTGATCATGTCAACCAGTAAGTGTTCCCAAAAACATGAAGAGACAAAGCCAGTTGGATCATGTCAACCAAGATGCATTGTTGCAATAGTATGAAATATTTAGAAAAAGCTAGTCTAATCATTTCAATCAGCAATGATTTTTTTCATACTTTTAAAATTGAAATCTGTTTATGCCTGTTGCAACATCTACCTGTTGTAGGTGTATCTAATTCCAAAGAAACCTTTTCAAAGATTAGTTCTTCTAAAAAATTAGTTTCTTTTAAAAAATTAGTTCTGTCCAAAGATTAGTTCTTTCCTAAAATTAGTTCTTTCAAAAAAAAAAAAAAAAAAACTTTTCTAAAATTAGTTCTTTTTAAAAATTAGTTCTTTTTAAAAATCAGTTGTTTTGCAATCATACAAGGCAGTTGAGGGAATTGTTATAAAGAGAGGAGAAAGGGTGAAATAGATGCAGTGATTTTAGTGACGATAAGCCCAGTCAATTATATGTGCTTACATACATACAACTTTTATAATTAGTGTTATTAGTTGAGTCATTGTACTTCCATAACTATTGCACAATGTGTTCAAGATTCATGTTATGGTCTATTTCAAACTTGAATCCCATTCAAGAGGTTGACAATGAGTCATTACCCCTTGAAGTAACAGTGGGTATGGATTTGTAAATTAATAGATATGGGTCTTAAGAACTTATGCTGGTTTTTTTTTAGACTAAGGAGTGGTCTTCATTGACTTGTTTTAGGCGCAATCAGCCTCAAGTGTCAATGAAATCTTTTGTATCGGATCATATTTCTAGAGATTTGTCATAATATTTTAATTAAAAACTTATTTTGATTTCTATTTGTTGGATAAAAAACTTGGTTCATTAATTCATTTAATTAAAATTACTTGCAGCATTTAAGAAACTCTCAATCATTCCATTGGATTATTTTTGCAGATTCTTTTGATGGGATTGATCTTTGCTTAAAAACTCCATCTTATTCACGGATATACAATGACCAAACTGTCTATGTTGACTTCACAGCCAAAAACTTTAGTTATCCAGGATTTGAGTTTGCCTTCTATCACAAAGGTAGTCACCATTCTGTTGATTCATTTCTCTAGTTAATATGTTTACAAGTCAGCAGAGGTTAAGAAAAGAATAAATTCTGTTTAAAAATATGGGATAAGTTGTTGAATGTTTAACTGTTTAAATTGCTAACAAAAGTGCCAAATTCATCAACCTGACAATATTCTGTATGTCAACTCGGCAATTTACAACTCAGTGTCTTCATGCCCCATGATTGCTATTCCACTGCCCATATGTCACTTTCAGTGCGGCATTACTCTTAGTGAGTAACTTGGAATAAAATATTTGTTTCACGATCTTTATAATGTTATACTTTTTATTTTTCTCTTTATTTTGTGTTTTCCATGTGTGAGAGGGATTGTTCCTTGTATTATTTATAAATAAAATGGATGCAGAACCAAAACATTTTGTAAAAATTCACAACATTGTGTTAGTGGTTCCGCTTTTTTAGTTTACATTACGGGACCCAAAAATTTAAAATTATAAAATTTTTAGTGCTTTTTTCATCTTTTATTACATTTGAAGTGACAAATAGCATTTAGGTTTGTGATTTTTCAATATTAATGGATTAAACGCAGACTTATAAGGTTAAATCTCTCAGTATATCAATTTTTGATGAGTTTTGATATATTTTGTTTATCCGTACTCAGTTTAAACATATTAAAAGAAATATTTTCTTAATATTATTTATATTACATCTTTGTACACAATTCATTTTCCTGTAAGATAAGATAAGATGAGATAATTTTTATTGGTCCAATCAAATGGAAATTCAGTTTGACTAAAAGTGACCACCTCAGCGTAACTACTGTAACAATTAACAAAATAGATGCAGATACAAACAACATTCACAAACGAAACACATACTTAACTCACAACCAGTGCTTTATGAATTAGACTTCTATGTTCTTTTGGATGATGACAGATGACCTTGTAACACTCTGATCATTCACTGAGCATGCTACAGAAGAATGGAAGATACACATTATACAAAATAATTGTCAAAATATTATTCAGTTGAAGGGGTGGTTACAATTGACCATGAAAGACATTTTTGTGCACTGAGCATACCTAGGAAAATTATTATTACCTATTAAAGGCAGTGTTGGATTTACAACAGTGCAAGACTGTGCCACCACCCAGCACCTTATTTTAAAAAAACAAAATATGCATATAAAATATACGAAAGAAAAAAGGAAATGATATGAAATTACCATTGCTCTATATCTTTTTTAACAAATATGGTATACTTGAAGATTTATTGATGTTATTAGGTGTATTTACACTTTTATATTGAAGTTTATAACTTAAATGATGAGCAATGGACTGATTCTGAGATTAAAAAAAAATATTTTTATAAATAATAAAAGGGTAAAAACAATTTAAAAGTTTGTTAAAAATTACACAATTTATTTCATATTATTAAATATCTGCACAAAATTGAAACTTCAAATACATATAAAGATTCTCTACATTATGTGACTATTAAAAACACCAATATTACAACAGAAGCTCTATTTGAAATTTTTCTTTAGATTTGGTTGGTTGCTAGAAATTTATTTTTACTGCATCACCACCACTCTATGGGCCTTAATATCTTTTTAAAACCCTCTAAGGTAGATGTCTAGTAGAAGTTATTCAGAAACTTTGGTTTAATTCTATTGATTAATCCTTACAGAACCAGAGTCAGTGAGGTGTGGACAATCAAATCTTTACGTGGACAAAGTGTATTCTCTTGTGTACTCAGGCAGTAGCACCAGGTGATTTGTATTTCTTTCACTGCTTTTAATGGTGGTAGTTTTCTCTGGACATTTTCTATATATCTCACTATCCAGGCTCTCTGCAAACTGCACCATACGACACCACCAACTTAAAGAACTTGACAACTCAATGCTCCAAGATAACGTAACAGTTTAATGTCCAAAATCACAGCCAATACAATTGGCAACATGTAACACAGACTGTACAAATATTTCTCTGTAAACAACCGTGCAGACGTATCAACTCTTGCTCTGGCCTCTCCGTCTCGTTCTGGGCTTGCACTGGGTTCAACTGTTCACCACTGACTTCACACACTGGGCTCGTGTCAGAATCGATCACAGACCAAGATCAAGACGCTGTTTCGTCTTGACTGTACTTGACAGTACTCCGCACTGAACCATTGTAATGCGCCGTACAGAACCACACCACTGAACCACACTGAAGAGTTCTGTAGTTGGCCGCACTGTATTGAACAGGGCTGTTGTGAACTGTCTTGACTGTGACACCTCCACTCTTTATATAAAGTCCCTAATGCCCTTCTAGATCCAGACTCATCATGGTTGACCGCTCGTTTAGCGCTGGCCTGGGGCAATTTGCATCGGCTGACTACACACATACCACTACCCCCACATGTGTCACTAGCAGGTTTATTACAATATGTATATATTCAGGGGTCCATGGTTTGAATCTCAGTAAAGACTAGGATTTTGAGCTTTGGGGTTTTTAGGATGTCCCCCCAACTCTGATGGGTACCTTACATTAATCTTGGAAAGTAAAGGGGTTGATCTTCAACACTTTTATTTTTTCAATAAGTAAATGAAGTTGTATGGTATTAAAAGCTGATGAGAAATCATTAAAGAACAATCTGACATAAGTGTTAGATAAGTTCAGATGTTTGAAGACACAATTTAAAATATTTAGGATGGCATCGTCTACACCTTTACCCTTTTGGTAAGCAAATTGTAAAGGGTCCAACTTACTACAAAGATCATTCAGAAGAAACATTTTAACCAGTTTTTCTAAATCTAGAGCAATGGCTGCTTTCCAGCTTTTGAAAAGTATCAGAGTTGAGTATAAGTTATGCCCGGCTGCTATGGCTATGGTATGGCGTATGCGCTTAGAATTTTTACTCTGTTGTTACGATGGTCCCTAGATTTTTCTAATTTGAACCCATAAGTTCAAATGGGATTAGATTTAAACATCTACATCTATTATAAGATCTAGATATACTAGGCGTGCTGGCCATCTATATATTATATATAGATGTAGGCCTACTAGTTTGAAGTACTACTAGATTCTAGTCTATATCTAGGAGGCATGGGTTATACACTAGAGATCTAGATCCAAGTTATTAGATTTAAGTAGATGTAGATTATAGATAGATCTAGACTGGGCCGGCCTTAGGCCACTGCAACCTATGCTGTCGCAGTGGGCCCCACGCTAATCCTAAGTGTAAATTATTCAATTAAATTGTTTTGTAACTTTTTATATAATAGGGTTTCCTGACCTCCTGATTTTCCAAGGCCTCCAGGAAATCTGAAAAGGCAAAATATATGAAAAAGTCTTTAAAATATTCTTAAATTATTAAAATCTCCTGAAAAATAGACTCATTTTGGGGTGCCAGTAAATAAAAATTGCATTGCGAGCTTTCATTTAATAAAAATTTATTGCAAAGACGAAAGTATTTTCTAATAAAAAATCATAACTTTGACATTATTCTTATCCCTACCCAGACTAGGCCCCGTGCAATCTGTTTCGCATAGGGCCCCACAATTGCTAGGGCCCCACAATTGCTAGGGCCGGCCCTGGATCTAGATCTATATAGCAAGTGAGAAATATTTAAGTTTTTTCTAGATCTAACACTAATTCATTACTAATGCTTTAAAAGACTAGTGTGGTAGAGATCAACTTCTTGTAAACATCTTGTATCACCAAGAAAAAGAGTCACATAAGAAAGCCTTAATATGCACTATGCAGTTTTATTTCTAAATATTCTCTTCCTCTAAGCATTGCTCATCATCTGGTTGTTCTTGCTTGTCTTGCTTAAGAACTCAGCAGAGATTCAGCAGCTTTCTCTCAATTGCTTTTCAAAGCATTTTTTGGTAGACTTCATGTACAAAGTTTAGTAAACAGTTTCTTGTGTACAAAATTTAATAATCAGTGAAAAAAATGTTGCTCATACTTTTGAAGTATTTCCAAAACTCAAGCATGTTTTGATTTTCAAACACATTAATTCTTTATAGTTGTTTAACAGAGAAGTTCTTACAATACAAGTAAAGCAAGTTATCTATTATAGAATGCTCAGACTACCTGGACCTAGATATAAAGCATTTCCATAAAGCTTTCCACTCTCATCTATATGTACAAACAATAATGCCTTGCATGCATTTTGTGTGCATGTGTCCAGTAAAGCATATGCAGTGTTATTATTATGTAATACAACATTATTTAAAGAAAATATTTAATAAAATGATTCTACAGGCTAGTTAAAAAACAGGGTGTACAAAATTTCCTAAAAATTTTTCAAAGTCTGTTCCCATCACTGCAAATATCGGAGCTAAGGTATTGGTTTGACTAAAGTTAATGCCAAAGCTATGGCTATTAAGAACAATATCCTACTTAATATTCCTACTTATAGTTAGTGCTTGAGCTTGTGTGAGGTATTAAATCTTCTATGTGAGTTGTTATGGCTTGCAATAGAATCATATGTTAGATATCAAATGCTATAACTAAGGCTGTAGTTTGGGTATTCACTATCGAGTCCAAGCTATGTATTGGTATAAAATACACTTAGTGTCTATATAGTATAAACTTAGTGTCCATATGTTGTCTTGCTAAGTTTATTGTCAAAATATCAACAGATATAGCCCAGGAGATGTATGAAAAGTTTCAATGCTAAGTTATAGAACAGTATGGCACGACTAGTAGAGCTTTTTTTAGCAACGAAATGAATTTCAAAATGGAATCGTTATCCTCATGTTATTCGAACTAAAATTTCTGTTAGTAGTTTCATTTCTTATCATATTTGTGTTCACCAGTGTTCGGGACTGCATCTTTGTGTTAGCTAGCCAGTCCAGCTTTTCTGTGATCACACTTGTGTTGAACGAACGCTTATACTCCATCAACACAGTAGCGATTTTTGGAAAAGGTGAGTCAAAAGACCAGTAAGTGATATTCAGTTTAGCTAGTGTCAAGCTAATTAACTTTTTTTATCCCTACCTACAGAGGCTTAATTATTATAATATTTGTTATAATAATTTGATATTATGTTTTCAGTAATAAATTGGATATAATATATGTTACAAGGAAATTTCATTTAGTATGAATTATTGACAGGGGCAATGGAATTACAGTTAGATGCAGCAGGCACTCATTTCTCTTGTTTGGTGGGCTCCACTTCAATGCCTGCTCTTGTAATTTTAGCATCTCAGAACGCCTTCAGTTGAAAAAATGTCTATGGCTCATCTTGAAAGATGAGATTATAGGGGCATCATCTATGGTTAGAACATTGCATCTAATTGGTCTGAAGAAACAGACACCAGCTGATACAGTATTAATATTTGGTGTTTAAATTTAAATAGATTGGAGCTAAATTTCTTTCATGCTGAATGTTGAGACCCTAGAAGAAGTAACTTCAGAAAGTGTGATGTTAATTTTGTTTTTCTTGGACACATTCATGCTAGTTAAAGACTTCAAAATATACCATTTCCATCTCAGATGAAGAAGAGGATACCTGGACAAAACTCTTGCAGCTGGATAGCAACTCCATCTTAAAAGAGAAGTACAGATTCCAGAGAAAGCTCTTGCAGATTGTAGTGTCTTGGGATTATCTGTATAAACCTTTTCAGATGTATGCCTATATGAACTTTAGTAAGTCATTGTCATTGCTATGCTTTGAAACTTAAAAAACTAAGTGGGTCTCAGTAGGTCATAATTGTAGTTTGATGTTAAACATTGTGTTTTCTTTAACAGTTCTCAATCTTTTGTGTAAAAAATCATACAAAGGTATACGCTTTATTAAAAAAAAAAATTCTTGTAGGACCAGCGCTAAGCAGCCCATATCTGGTAGGACCATCTCTAAGCAGCACAGGCCTGCTACAAATGTCTTTCACAGGAAGATGATCTGTTGATGATTTAAAACGTTTTACTGCCTAAAATGTATCTTTAGTATTCACCCATCCCATGCAATCTTAATGTAGCTTTTTAAAACTGTTTATAATTTTGCTTTGTAGACACTAGGAGACTGAATTTATGAAGCTTAAAGACAAGTGGGGGTCTCAGTAGTATAAGTTTGAGAAACACTGACTTAACAAATCTTGCCAAAAATGATTTGGTTACTCTAGCAGAAAACAATAAAACTTTATTTATCTTTGTGATGCTGCAATTCAAAGAAGAGTTTGTAAATTGGTTATTCAATCTCTGTGCAGCATCAAACATATTATATAATAGAATATTCAACTTTTGTGTTTTTCAGGTCTCTTTAATCCAGATGAGATTTTATCTACTACCTCCTCACCTTTGACCTCTGGTAAGTGAGACAGTATTTAGACATTTATAACCGTGAAAAATTATTAGGAAAAAAATTATCATTTTATTGTATACATGTTAATAAGAAAAGAGGTAAAGTATCTGGCTACCTGACCAGATGTTCTGAGTTTGAATCCAATAGAACAATGACATTAGAATTTTAGGATTTATAGGAAGTCCAGGAAACCATCCAGTTTGAAAAGGTATTTTACTTTTTTTATGAGGGGCAATAAAGAAACCTTAGAGATACAGGACGTTGTGCGTTAAATTAGCCAGTGGGGTACATATATATATGGCTCCTTCTGTCTGGAAGACAATGGATGTGCCCAGATGAGTCACTGGGTTTGGTTTCATCTTGAAAAGGGGGGCTCTCCGGGAGGATTCCTGGGTCTTAGAGAAAGGGTCATGGGTGGACCATCCGTAAGTGTCTCTGTCTGTCATGCAGGAGACCAGAGCTAGATTCCCCACTGTAGGAGCCATTGTGAAAACAGGATTAATAAATTTGACTTTACTTATGCCTTGATTAATTGTACTAGTTTTGTTGTTTTCAACAAAACATGCTAGAGATAACCAATCATTTTGTGAAAAAAAAACATGACTCCTGTACTGGATGTGTCCCTTGTTTTGTTTTTGTTTATTAACTTTAACATTTAAACAAACCATAGATTACAGATTCACATTTTCTTATTTCTGTTTCAAACAATAGGAAACCACCATTGCAAATGATTTGATGTAACATTTTAGCATAGCCTCTTTTAATTACAAATTAAGTTTAATTCTTGAATACTTCTATTTGAACTTCAACAAGGCATATGTAACATTGAAGTTTGTTTTAGACAAAGTAAAGCTAATTAAATTCTGAGTTTCTTATAAACTTGTTTCAAAGCAAAATATAGCTTAAGTCATTTCTGGGTTTTATCTCAAATCAAGTTATGACATTCATTATGTTGTAATCTTATATTAAAACTTTTTAAAAATGTATAGCTTGAGACATTTCAAACTCTATTCTGATAATTGTATTTGTTCCTTCTACAGATCAAACTTCAGACTCACAGCTTCCTATTTTTGTTGGGACATTTGTTGCATGTGTCATCATAGCTGCACTGTTGATTGCTGGCATCATTTACTGTTACAGAAAGAAGAAGCTTGAGCGTGCTCGTCATGAGAGGGAGAGCTCAGTGAATTTCAACAGGTTGTAGTCCTAGAATAACTGTCAGCAACATGTTGATATGGAAGCTTAAACAGATTGTTTTTGTTTTACATGTTTTGAATGTTCCTTCAGAGTTGAAGATAATTTACTTCCTAGTCCAAACCTCCGGCAAGTCAACGTGGGATGGCAGCATTATGTTATGAACTCAGGACCATCGAGAAATCCCAACGACGGTCTAACGTGCATACCAAACGACCAGGCATCAAATTTCCTTTGTTAATGACTTTTTTTTTGTTTAATATCATAACATCTAATTACTCTATATTATGTTGTGACAAGATTAGGAATTTGGCATGAAAAGTTATTTGTTTCATCAAAATGATGACGTGATACTAAAAGCAAGACTAGGTTTTCAAGTGTAACAAATGTAACCACATAATACTCTTGGCAGCTTGACAGAAAGGTCGGCTTTAGTTTCTGGAGTAGATATGTAACTTAGCAACATTCATTATGTTTTAAACTTCTTGTTCGACATCGTTTATCAGCGTCTATTATTTTCTGCATTGTTGGCCTTTCGTCCATGTTAATGGATTGGTTTTTTGAGTGTTACCTCCATTTAGACTTGTCTGCGCATGGAGGCACCTGACAATTATTAAGTAAACAAGTCCTCTTTGTAAATATAGTCTCTACTCAGTAGTAAGGAATAATGAAGGCCACTGCATTAACAAATCCAGTGTATGAAAACAATTGTGTTCCCTCTCAGCAAATAAGTTATTTTAAGATCAGCTGTTGATATGATACCATTAGACAACAGCTTATATAGGACACATATGATGGGATGAAATGCTTAGCTGATATTCATCTTTAATCTCACACAAATGTCGTTTTTTTTTTGTTAAAGCCATTATACAAAACATGAGAATCTAATAATTATCTGTAATGTAAATGCTAAGACACAAATGCTGGCTTGCTTGTATCAGTATCCATAACTCTTTATTTCTTTTGCTAGGTCTATTTTTCTTTATAGTATGTATAAGTCTCATTTCTCAAGATCCCATTTCAATGGCTACCCTCTCCCTCTCAAAAGAAATTATCATTTTTGTCTGCTCATTTCTTATATGGAAATTCTGTGGCTGAATGGTAAAATGCTTGGCTTCTGAACCATGGTGTTCTGGGTTCAAATCCTGGTGAAGACTGGGATTATTAATTTCAGGATTTAGGGCACCTCCGAGTCTACCCAACTGTAATGGGTACTAAGTTAGTTGGGGGCGTTTGGTCACTATGCTGGCCACATGACATCCTTGCCAACCATTGACCACACCTTTACATCATCTGCTCTAAAGATCGCAAGGTCTGAAAGGGGAACTTTACTTATTTTTGTGAATATCTTCAGAAATGAAGATAATTTACTTCTTAGTCCACAGGACGACGGGGGATGGGAGCTGGCATAAATCTGAATGACATTCCAGTGAGCAAACTGCATGACCAGGCAGCCATCCTTTTCAAGAGTCAACTTTTCTCTTTCTACCAATCTTTCTATGATATATGATTTGGTTAGAAGAGTGAAGATTTCTACGACCTCCTCCTAGCTATCCCTATCAAAAAAAAAAGGGATAGGATGAAAATCAGCCAACTGAAAATGGCTAGCTATTCAAAATTTCACTTTTATGTTCTTAAGGTCACTAACACAATGTTTTTGATTAAATCTATGAATGTTACCTGGTCAGTCTTGCAAACCATTTTGTTGAGTCATTTCTTGTTGAAACTCTTGCAAGGTAGCTTAGTACAGGACTATGAAGTGAGAACTTTCTATTGATTAGCCCTATACTTACACTTTGTAGATCTTTATATTTAATATATTTAATGGCTAAATGAACACCATGCTTCAGAATTAAAATTGTTGCATCCACTGGACTATACTACCTGTTGTAATAAATGTTTGAGTTATCAATGATTGTCACTTCTAAATTATACCTAACCAATATCTTAATTGTCTGTAAATAGGAACTTAGTAAGTATTTAAGAATACACTAGGCATTCAGCTCATAACAACTTAAGTTTGATTCATTTTTTTTTTATTGAACCAGGCGGACCTCAGCGATATTTATTTTCAATCCAGTGATTATAAACAATGCACCACCACCACCTTACCCAGGACTTAGCAACATCTATTCAGAAGTGGCCAGGTAAAAAAAAATGAAATTTAATGTTTAAATAGAAATTTACCTAATATCAAAACAAAAACAACTTTTTATTTAATTATTTAAAAATCTTGCAAGCTTTAAGGTTTATAGGTCAGTAGTGATATGTTGGTCAAGCAGTTGAGCATATAGAGGTTAAGTGAAACTTCCATGTTTGACCCAATAGCTCCTATTTCCGATTAGGAAAATCCATTTCTACACCCTAAGCAAAGAGGGGTAACTCTGAATTTTAAAAGTAATAAAATTTAAGATCTTATGCTAATCAATAAACAAGCAACTTAAAAAAATAGATCAATATGTCTAGTTTAAAAAAAAACAAAACATTTAATACCTTTAGAATATAAAAAAAGTTTTTAAAAATACTTATCTTCTTAGGTGGTGGCTTATACACTGGTGCTATGGGTCTGTTCTTTTGAAAAATTATTTACGCGATAAAAAATCTTCCCGATTTTACTTAAAATAAAATCTCCACAATGATTTGTAATCATGCTTGCAACGAGACTAGAAGAAATATTTGATTAAAAACGTTTAAAGCAAGTGTATTAAAAAGGGATTTTAGTAACGTTCTACAACTTAAGTCCTTGTTAGCCAGAGAACATCAATTACAAACTAATCAAAAAGAGATTTTAATATGGGTGCAAAATTGTACGTTATATATGAACCAAGAATTACTGTGGTTATGTTGCGAATTTTATATAGGCCTTGACTGCAGAGGAGTAAAATTCTTGACTGAGAGTTTCAAGTTCAAATCTGGCTTGAGGCCTGTATTCAGACGTTTAAGATATTCCTCTGTCCTCACAATAGACAGAGTAGCTGAGGAAAGTGAAGGTGGTGCTCCATTGTGCTGGTCATACAATGCTTTTGTTAACCACAAAAATAAGTTACTCTTCTTCACCCATGTTGTTGACTGTTAGGTTCTAATGACTTTTGATTTGTTTTTCCTTCAGTGTTGATGAAGGGACTGAACTTGAACTTCCACCGCCATATACTAGGGTAGCCCGAGGACCCAATACTAATACGCCTGGTAAGACAGTTTTAATGTGAAGTGTCAAATTCCAAAGGTGCTCACCAACTTCAGAAAACTTGATTAACTAACTCTACTTCATAATTACAAATTTAATATTAGACAGTTCACAACAGAAATTATTGACACTGAACTAAAGAGGGAGGGAGGGGGAGGTAGGCAGGCAGGCAGGCAGACATATATATATACACATATATATATATATATAGGAGTATGCTATCATATATCTTATATATAAAGTAGAAAGTAAAGCGTATGTATGTATGTCCCCATATAGAAATCAAAACTGTTTGACCGATCTTTGATAAAACTTGGCAGAAATGTTCCTTGGGTACCAACTTAGACCGTAGTGTATGTACTGTAGCCCTTAAACAAACTTAAGACCCTCTAAAAAAACAATAGCATTATAGTAGAGTCACTATTGTGGAACAGGCATGTTTGCGGAACAGCTCGTCAAAATAAGTTAAAATCTACTTTATTTTGAAATGTTCTGCTAAACTACTGCGCAAGTTCCATTTCTCTACATTTCCAATATATGGGTTTTCCTTTCACAGCAGAAAATTAATTTTGACTCCAGGTTAAAGTTGATAGGTGTGGAATCGTCCATTATTTTTCACGTACCAGGAGAAGGCATAGGTCAGGGCTTAAGGCTTTTTAAAAATGATAATGACCCATCTCCCGTATGATACACCCAGTTTTCGGTTTATAAATGAATGTGAAAAAACGTCATTTCATAGCCATCTACAAGGAATTTAATTTTTAAAAAATTGGGAGGTGTTTACCCAGTTTTTACCTTTTTAAAGATAGTCACAATTGTGGAAGACTATAGATGTTATGTATTTGACATGCGCATTTAGCTTAATATTTACATATTGATTTAGATTATCGGAATTTGTATTAGTATACATAAATTTAAAAATATTTAGAGAATAATATTACATATAATATACAATTTATGATTACCAGACGTCCAGCAAAAAGAGGACAAATCATAATATCAAATATCATAAAGATCTATAGGCCTATATAATATTGATATAACAAAAAAAAGAATTAAAGAATAGTGGAAAATTAAACCTTGTAAGAAAAATCAGGGTAGTGTGACGTCAATTACAATTAAAGAAGAGGTAAAGAATGTAATAGTGACAATGTGTGTCTTTAGCTTTAATAAAAATAATTAATGTATAGGATAAGGAGTTCAAATTCAAGACTAATAAAATATGTGCTTTATATAGGCTTTGTTCCGATATTTTTACTGTGTTCCGCAATGTGACTTCTTAAAAAATCCTGTTCCGTAATTGTGACTGACCATATCTCAGTCCATTTGAATGTAAAATTTAAATATGTGTTGCAAAACTAAACAATGCAACTATTTTTATCGGAAAATGGATGGGCAATGTCTCTTCCATAGGTCTAACCATTACGGAGCAAAAAATTGAAAACTAAAAGTAGCTGCAAACTGTTCCGCAATAGTGACTCTACTCTATAACTTCATCAATTTAGGCCATGTTTACATGAGAAAAATTCGAAAGGATCTAGATCTAGATCTAATTTTAAGAACTACACTTTGCGTAGATAGTTTTTTACTTTGACACATGAAAATACAAAATATAGTCCATTGATTTCATTATTTAATAAAATTAACCTTCAAATTTGTGTTTCATAAGCATTTTTTACATAAATTCGTTCATCGGCAGATATATGCAAACAAAAAAAATGTGGGCCGCGGGTAATATGTGTCTAGTATATATATATATATATATATTTTATATATATATATATATATATATATATATATATATATATATATATATTGTGTAGTTGGGAATGTAAAAAAATATCACAATTTTTAAATGTTTATTCTCTTTGTTTCTGATCATATGAAAAAATATCACACAGATTTGCAATTAATATACTCATCAGCACAATGGCCCTTTTTTTTGACACTCAGATTTCTTTTATCAATATTAAAATGTTGCTTTATAGCATCATGTGAGTAATTAAATAATTTTGCTGTGTTCTATACCTAGTTGCACAAGACTCTGGGGGCTATTTGAATCCTGTTGCATCTGTGTATGATGACATTGACACACCTGACTCCAACATGGCATCTAATGCTGAGGTTCATCCACCGGCTTACACTCCAGAAGAGAACAGAATAGCAACTGCTCCACCAGCCTATACTCCTCCTAGCCAGTCTAGGACAGCTAATGCCCAGTTGAATGCTGCCCGCTCAGGGAATGTTTCCAGGCACCAGAGAGCTCATGTCAGGGGGAATAACTCTCTTGGAGAGTTGTAACAATTGTGGTATAATTTCATTTTTAATGTCAGAATCCTTTGTTTATCTTTTTGTTGTCTTTGCTGATCATAATTGTTGGGTTGTGAGGTTGTTTTCTCAAAACTATGCAATAAATTAATTCCATTCTTTTTCAATATGATTATTTTTCCATATCAATTTTTTTTAAATTGTGTAATCTAAGATAAAGGAAATTATAAAGCATGATGAAATGCAGTGAAATATTGTACAATTCATTATTTGTCCTAATCAAAATAATAAGTAAAAGGAATGATGTTTTTTTTTTTTTAATTATTTTTTTATAGTTTTATTTGATGTTTTTATTTTCATATGTTGCATTATAGAAAGAAATATCCGGTATACAGGTATGAAATTAAGAACCATTAGCTGGTACATTTTACTTTTGTTTGATTTTTTTGTAACAAACTTTGCCAAAACTAAACCAAATGTAACATTTCATAATATTTGATTTAATTTATAATATTTTTATATAATTTTAAATTTATTTTTACCTGTTTTAATGTTTTATATAGAAAACAAAATATATCATCAATCATCCATCAGGCTGTCATCAGATCTTTTAAAAAAAACATTATTTAAAAAAAAAGTACAAAAAAAAGTGGCAATAACTTATTTTTTTATTTTGATACTATGTTAAGTTTTTATCAGTCACAAGCAGATCTAAATGTGACATCAAATCAAGTGAATTATCCAAGACTGTGGAGTTGTATACTGATTTTATTTTTGCCTTACCTCATAGCCGTAATATTCTTGGGTTATTGTAATCACTCTCAATTACCTTCTATAGTTCTATATCTATATCCACCTTGAGAATCTTTTTGCTAGAATCAAATGATTGAAATACTCATTGTACCTTGGTATCATAATACCTTGAGTCTACATCATGTAGTCTTTTTTTAGAAATGAACTAATTATATTTCACTCTCTGGCACTGCCAGGGTAGAGCTTTGTTAAAGAGAAACAAAATTTATTGTAGTCCCTTTAATAGTGTCAACTGAGAGATTTTCTGGTGATGTGGCAGGTCTAAGGCAATACTGCCCTCTGACATGTAACAAAAATCCTTATAGGGATGTTTAGGGCCTTTTGTTACTTTACCTAGGGCCTAGAATGTGTTTGTAAGGTCAGTTGTCACTATCCCCCTTGTTTGATATGACAAAAGGATTTTGTTATTTTAGGCAACTTCCATAGCCGCTTAGTCTCCTAGGAATTTAAAACTTAAAAACTGAAGCTTAGGTTTATAAATTATTTTTTTTTACATGTTCTGTTTTTCTTATATTGTGGAATGGTGGCTCAGCGATGACAATGACCATTGCAGATTTGTCTTTGTAAATCTGGTCAATTAAAATCCACCTTCTTGTCAGTTAAAGTAAGTCTATTCCAGTATAGTAAATAATTAGTTGACTTGAAAACCTTCTGTGGTGAATATTTGTAGTCAAGGGCGTATCAGATCAGATAATGTGTCAAGGCCAGGTGCTGATGTATTAGTTTTGCAACTTGATTATGGTGATCTAGAAAGGCAGATTCTGACAAAGCTGGATATTCTGCCATTATGTGTTTGATTGACTCACTGACGTTTCCGCACTTTTGGCATCTGTCAATAACATAGAGTTTCAGGATGTGCCTTTGTTAGTTTTTTGTCCTAATAACTAGGTAATGTAAAGTAGTGACAAAACTTTCTGTTTGAGCTTATTTTGAAAATTTGTGTCTTACAAAGTTTGTTTTAAAGCTTTGCAGTCCACGGCCTTCATTCTTCCTAGGCTGGTAAATCCTTATAGTGGAAGACTTAGGGTGTAAACAGCAAAATTTAGTGAATATTTTTTCAGGTCATTTAGAACACTGTTAACTTAATCATTGAGTTACAGTTATGTAGGGAATTTATTTTTTGTTGTATGGAAAATGGGGGCAGGATGATTTTTATCAATGACGATGCTGTGAAACTTAAGAACAATTCACAGCCTTCATTCATCTTTAAAGAGTATGAGATCAAGCATATCTTAGCATTTGATTTAGCAGAGTAACACCACAGATGGTCTATTGAGTACATTTTATTGTTTCAAGTTCTTCTGGCCGACTGTTAATGAGGGGTGTCATGTGGCCAGCACAACATCTAACCACCTTTACTTTTCCCAACTAATGTTAGGTTCCAGTTAGAGTAGGGTGGACTCAGAATAAATATGTTTTAATCACAATATTGAATTGACACAAAACAAATTTCTTAAACAAAACTAGTAGCAATAATGGAATGAACACTGAAATGAACAAACCTTTTGATAGTTTTTCCATTGTCTTGTGTCTCCTAATATTTCCACAGCGTGCACCGTGAGGTCACAAATTTCTGGCCTAATTCCATTTTTACTAGTCATTTATAAAAGAAGTTTTTTGTTCCTTTCTTAGCATTGTTAGAATGACATCAGACTAGATGCAATTTTAATGGCAAACATGTTTAAAGCTAGGTCACTTGCACACCGCCATCTTGGTTTGTATCCTTTGGTATTGAAAATATATGTTTCAAATGCAATTATATATATTTTTTCAATTGGTTAAATGAGTAAGAACTTTTTTTTCAGTATCTGATAATTTTGTTTTTAAAGAATTTCATGTGCCTATTGTTCTGGTAGTGCAATGATTCGATTGTTTGATTTTCATAATAAAGTTAAGATTGGTGGAATCAATATGCATAAAGATATATTAAATCTTTCAAAACATATTGTTTGTATCTTTTTTTAAATATACGAGATGAATCTATTTTGAACAAATGTTATATTTGAATTGTCAAACAATTGCTTGTTTTTTCTTTTGTGTGTTACATCAAATTCGTGCATTCTTATTTGAAATATATTTTTATATCTTAACTTATGCACCTTGAAATGTAATTATTGTATGTTTAATATACATATCACACTGTATCATAATGTATCATTTTATTTAAATGCACCAATTAAATGTGCATTTCTGTAAAGCCTTTTTGTGTTGACTATTTTGTAATATTGATTAAAAATTTTGTACATGCTCTTGATGTGCCTCTGTACATTATGTAAAGTGCCTATTTTAAAATCCGGCCCTGATAATGTTCATATTCTCGGTAACCATAACGTGATAAGGGGAAATAATAATGAAATAAAAATGTGATTCCATTCGATATTACCAACTAATATGCATAGGACATAATTATCTTCTCTTTTGAAGGATTGTCTGTAATTTCTTAGATTAGAAGTTTTTCAAACTAGAATCTTTCTAAAGTGAAGGAAAACCATCGAATTTTGTAGACTGCTAATCTTTGATTAACTTGCCATGAATACATATATTCATATCAGAAATAATAAATGTTTCAAAGGACTGCTATTAAGAAGATTATATATTTTCATATCATGCTGTTCGTCAGTCAGTTAAAGAATTATCTTTTTACTGTTTTGAAATATTCAATTAGATTTGTTTTTCTTTAGTTTGTAGACTTAAATGTGGTTGTTTTTCTTTCTTTTATTACAGTAAGCTTTATATACAAATCAGTTTTATTGTATATAATGTATATTAGAATTAAACATTTTTATTGCCATGTAGTTGACAGAAGCATAGCTTTGACATTCTACACCACTTTGAACTAAAAGAGTTTATCTAAGTATATGAATATAATTTTTTTAAAGTCCATCAAGTCACACAGACTAATTTTAGACTTATACATTGTTAATCTTCAATGTCAATGTAATTATTAAACTCTCTTTCCTTTATTGTTTTTGTTTTTAGTTATTTATAAAACAATAAATCTTAACACATTCCTTGATTATAACTTAGAGTTAGGTCCTACTGCACCATTCAGCACATAGATCTGCCATAGGTGACTTCCCTAGCCTCTTCCCCTCTGGTACCCCCTGGTTTTAGGTCTTCTAAAAATGTGCTAGGCCATGTTAAATCTGGACGGCTTTGTTTTCGATCTCCTTTTTTCAGTCTGACTTAGGTAAATGTTAAGTCATATAAGGATGTGTCTTGTGAATCTCAGTCACCACTTCACCAAGGGGGTGAGTTCCCAAGTGGGAATGGATTTCTCTTTTGGTGACATGACTCTAAGATGATGCAAATATTTTGTGCTATTTTTTATAAGCAAGCTGTTTACATCTTATGAAACTGTAATTTGATAATACTGGTGCATGATACAAAGTAATTTGATAATACTGTTTCATTTTATAAAGCAGTTTGATAATACTGGAGCATGGTACAAAGGTTATACAATGTGAAAGGTTTAGGATTGTGTGAAGTATTAGCACTGAACAGTTGTTTTTATTTTATTTTACAATGTTTGTTGAATTTATGGGAGCACACAAATTACTCAAGATTAAGTTACTTCACAAAAATTAACAATGTTAGATGTGCCACAACTAAATTTAAGCAAACCCAGATATGTATTTGATTTCGGATGACATTTATGAAAAATAAACGAATTTACTATTATGATTGATTCTGAATTTTTTAAAAAATATATAAATAACTTTTACCCACTATGAGCTGCATTTGATCCAGATATATCGCATTGAGATGAGGTCACAGAATAGTAAAATGCTTGACCTCCACACTACGGAGTCTTGAGTTTGAATCCATTTGAAGACTCAGATTTTTATTTCAGAATTTTGATGAAGTGAAGTCCGCCCAGCTCTACCTGACATTTCTTTTGTGTAGCTCTTTCTTTGAGGTTTCAAGACCATGTTCTGACTTCGGCCTTACTATAAACACACACACACACACACTGAAACTTATATTTGCCAGCTCCAGATTGAGCCTGCTTGGATCCAAACATCAAAATAAATGGACAGGGAATAATTGCAGTGGACACTTACCTACATTGGCAGCACACCTTCTCGTAATGGAAACATCGATAATGAAATCAACTTACAGATGATGAGGGATCAATAAGGCCAGTGCATCTTATTGTGTACTATATAGTCTTCGTTTCGTATATAGGCATATATATCATGGGCATTGAAAGCCAACAAAATGCATATTCTGAGGTATCTACAGTGCATTTTTCTGCTATTAAAAAATTTTATTTCAAAAACCTAAAAGTGCTATTCTTACTGACTTAGACCCTTCCGCGCCGTTCATCGCATTTGGCGTCAAGCTGTTTCCACAAAAATCTGGTAATGTCTGAAGCCTCTTCCCACCTGCTCTGAGGACCTCCATGAATGTGTGGCGCCAACTTGTACTAGGATGTCATCGCAACTCTTCTTATGCGTAATTAATTTTGTCGGAGAACATGTCCCACAAACCTCATGCGACGCTCTGTCACAATCTTACTAAGGAGTCGACTCCCAGTTCGGCATAGGATTTCCTTGATTTAGACCCGATCTCTGTAACTGACTCCTAAGATCTGTCTATCTTTGTTGAGCCACATTTAGTGTTTTCAATTTCGGCTGATGACTATTAACTGCACTTTATTAATGGAGCCCCGCCACTGGTAAAAATGTGTAACCTCTCTTGAATACGCTCTTGGAATTAAGTGACTGTAGTTTGCTTTAGAATAATATTGAAGATAGAGGTTTTCCACATCAAAACGCTCTGTAGGGGGATTTTAAACTCAAAACCATCTGGAGGGGTTTTAAACTTAAAAAAAAAAGCCATCTGTAGGAGAGGGGTTTAAACTCAAAACCCCCAATTGGCTTGGCTACGCTCAAATAATTTTAGTGTGTAATTTACCTTTTTTATATTGAAGAGGTATTTTTAGCATCAAACATTCTGGTAGGGGTTTTAAACTCAGGGATTTAAACTCAAAACCCCCTGGTAAGGGGTTTTAAACTAAGACCCCCTGGTAAGGGGGTTTAAACTCAAAACCCCCTTGGCTGTGCTGGGGCAAGTGATGGTTTGTAAAATGTTTGTAAAATGTTTTACATGTTTCGGATGTTCCTTCAGAGTCGAAGATAGTTTACTTCCTAGTCCAAACCTCCCGCAGGACGACGGGGGATGGGAGCGGGTAGGATTTGAACCCTCGACCATCGATAAATCCGAACGACAGTCCAGCGCGCAAACCGCACGACCAGGCAGCCATAAAAATCTCACCTGCGGGAGTGGGGATTTTTTTTCGGGGGAGGGGATATATATAATATATGCCTATATACGAATCGAAGACATTGCCATTTCACACACACACACACACATACACATACACACACACACACATATATATATTGCATGATGTGTATGTTTGTGTGTGCTGTGTGTAGATGCATGCAAAATAGATCTACATCTTTGCTTCGAAAACCCTCCTCATTTTCTTCTTTCTGACACTGTGCTGTCATTGTCACTGACAGTTTCAACTAAATTGTCCCTCCCACCCCCCTTTCATTTTTTCTCTCTCGTTTCCCCCCGACCTCTCCGTACCCCCCCCCCCCCCGGCAATGTTTTCAACGTTACAGCCAACTCCGTACAGCCAGGCCAGGTTAGTTGTTTCACCTTCTTTAGAAAGGTCTTCATCCTCCCCTCTCTTTCCCTTCCCACAATGCCCACAAAACACTTAAGGACCACGAACAGCATGCGTCTCTATCTGCCCTCTGCAGACGGCAGTGCAAATAATGTTTTCAAATACTTATATTTCACATTTCCAGGGACTGCTGAATGTATGTATATAATGACGCTTGTTGGAGTAAAATACCCAGGACTGGGAACTAGAATCTTGATCTAGATATACGGTACGTTGTATTGAGTGTATTTAAAATAAGAGTCTATAGGATTCCATCTGTCTCTATCTGTCTGTCTAACGACTGTCTGTCTGTCTGTGTTAAAAGTTTACGACAAGAACATCATATTTCTTATATATGTCAGAATGCTTAGAAAGACACGAAGAAAAGGGCACATTTCTTATTCGATATGCTAGGACAAACTTTTGCAAGTCACTGATTGACATGCATGACTAGATTGAGATATAAAATGAGTAGGACGTAATTATCTTCTCTTTTGAAGTAACGTCTGTAATCTAAAAGATAAGATAAATGTTAAGATAATGGATAAGACATACTGAAAAAAAAAATCACCAAAAAAAAATAAATGAAAGTGGTGTAGATGAGTTAGATGCGCACCATGAGATTGAATTAGAGATGGAGCATAGTTCAAAATATATCTACAAATAATAATTGGGTTATTGTCGACGACATTCAGAACAACTGTCGCGGAGGAGATCAATCGTGTGCCAAACTTTCTCTCTCTCACTCACACATTGTCCCCTCCTCCCACTCTCTCTCTCTCTCTCTCTCTCTCTCTCTTTCTCACTCTCTGTCTCTCTGACACTTTTTTACTCTATTATCTTTAAGACATCGTTTCTTTTTCCTCCTCTCTCTTTCTCTCTCTCTCTCTCTCTCTCAATTTCTCACACAAACTTTCTCTCACACACGCTTTCTCTCTCACTTTCTCTCTCTTTTTTTCTCTCTCACACAACTTTTTCTCACACACGCTTTTTATCTCACTTTCTTACACATACTTTCTCTTTATCACCCTCACTTTCTCTCTCTCCTCTTTCTCTATCTTTTAAGGGAACAGGTACACACACATACTGACAGAGAGAGAGAGAGAGAGAGAGAGAGGAGAGAAAGAGATAGAGAAAGAAAGACAGAGAGAGCGAGAGATAGACCGACAGAGATTATAAACATGTAGGTGTAGGTCCACTTTCTAGTTGTGATTAAGTTTTGCCATAAATAGACCTCCAACTTTTGTTGACATTCTTAACGATGTTTCTTTTTCTTTCTTTTGGTTTCGCTCTGTAAACGTGTCCTATTGATAAAAAGGTCACGGCCACATTCAAACCAGTACATCTTTGTGTGTGTTATTATTTCATGCAGTACTTCATTATTCTCTCACTATAAGCTGCTCGTTCTCTTTCCACGGATTTACTGTGTACCATTCACTGGTATGTACTGTGTTTCAGTCATTGTGTGCTCCAAGTCGTGTATGTGTCAGATTTGATTGACAGATTTCCATTCAATCACGCCTACCTTTGTGAAACTAACCACTTCCATTCTTTCACTATTGATGTAATTTTTAATACTCAGTGTTTTAATACGACCCCATCTCCCCACACACACGCCACATATTATTCTATTTGGGTCTTTTTTTTTCTCTTTTCTTTTGTATGTCTACAATGAATACTGGAGTCTATTTGTCAATGAATGTCGGCCTTCAAAGAGTTGTGATTGGCCACTTTTTTTTTTCCTTTAAAAACATCCATCTTAATTTACCACCGAACGTAGAGAAAAAACATTCCTAAATAAAACACGTTTTCAAAAACGTACACAAACTGTAAATATAAACTATTATGATTTAGGATATGCGCATTTAAAATGTGTATACAACACACAAAGCCTGGAGTTGCACGAATAAAAAGCTTGAAGGAATGAAGATAATTAAGTCCTATCCTTTACTTTCATGCAGGGCCGACCCTAACAAATGCGGCGCCTATGCGGAACGAATTGCGCGGGCCTAGTCTGGGTAGGGATAAGCGTAACTTCAAAATTAAGATTTTGTATTAGAAAATACATTTGTCTTTGCAACACATTTTTATTAAATGAAAGCTAACAATGCCGTTTTTTTTTAATCGCAAGTAGGACTGGCACCCCAAAATGACAATTTTGTCTATTTCCAGGAGATTTTTAATTTCAGGACATTTCCAGGATTTTTTCGTACACTTTGCAATTACAGGAGATTTCCAGGAGCCCCTGCAAAATCAGGAAGCCGTGGAAACCCTGTTATTATTTATAAGTTATAATGTTTTAATTCAATAATTTACACCTAGGTTTAGTGCGGGACCTATGACAGTGCGGGGCCCACTGCGACCGCATAGTCTGCAGTGGCCTACGTCCGGCCCTGCCCTCATGCATGGCCACCAAGAATCAATTTCAGAACCCCTCTAACAACTCTAAAGTTTTCACCATGCGACTAAACTAAAACCAAGAAGTACTAGAAATGTAATACCTAGCCACCAAGTTTATAATTGGTCTACATTGTCTACATAAACAATTTGCGGCTTTGTAGGAAGTCAAAATTCAATTAAAGCTATAGTCATTTTTTTTGTCCAACCTACTTCCTGACAAGTAACAAATAGCGGAGAAATGTTTGGGGCGCCTCACGTAATTAGGTTGACCCTCACTCTTGTCACATTTCACTCTGTTCATTAGCCAGAGGTGCAGAAGTGTTTACGCCAAAAGGTTATTGATGGAGTCTGCACAATTGATCACCGACGATCTCTAGAGGTCTTTTATTGCCAGCACAAAAGATCAAGAGTATGTATCTGATTCCTCCAAGTGATACAAGAGCTTAGGGCGCTGTGTGTACTCTCAAACCAACAGCGTCTTCTTGTTGAATTTAATCATGCCTCGTTTTGAAAAAGAGGTTCAATTCGTGTTTAAATTCATTGAATAGGTGAGTGAATTATTCAAGAAGTTGCGCTCACAGGATGACAGAGAATTTTTTTTAAGTTTTAGAAAATTATAGATGCAATTTTTTTTCGTTGAGTGTACATTATAAATCAATTGAAGGCTGCAACCGGTACCTCGACATCTTGACGTCAAGATGTCAGAGATTTGCTTGCGTACTAGGTTTAAGCTGATGTTCTTCTAACGGAGACCAATGTATGATCTTTTTATGTATCCCTTAGATCTACGTACCCTTTGAAGACTTCCTAAGCCTCAACAATTGTATTATGAATTGATTTCATGTCTTACTTTTATTTTAGTTGCATAACATTACAAATCTATCTATCTATATCTTCTCTAAATATAATTCTCTTCTTCCCTCAAGAGTTTAAACAAGAAGTAAAGGAAAGATCACTCTCTTATTTCTGCGGATAGTCCACGAGAAAAAACAAGAGTAGTGTTCACACTACGGATGGCTGCCTGCGCGCTAGACTGTCGTTTAAAAATTTAACAAACCCTGCCCTCTCCCATCCCCCTTTGTCTTGCGGAAGGTTTGGACTAGAAAGTAAACTATCTTTAACTCTGACGGAACATTCGAAACATTGTAAAACATTTTAGAAACAAACATTTTGCTGCACAATACAGCAGCGCCGGACTTAACTATTGTGACCAAGACGTCATGGAAAGAGATTAAGTAATCTACTATGTATATATATATGTAAATATATATATACTTAACCATTGTGGGGTCCTATGCGAAACGGATTTTGAGGGGCCAAGTTTGGGTAGGGAAGCGGACAATAAGTGAAATTTGTATTGTTTGTATTAGAAAGTAAATTCGTCAATGCATTTTATCCATTCTTAACTACGTACAGAATTACTTTACGAACCTTGCGTGTAGCAAAGTCATAGAGTATATCATAATAATTCTGTTTCCTACATAGATTACGCAAGAATTACCAAATATTTCAATCTATCTTTGAGAATTGTTGACCTCAAGTAATTCTTCATTAGTTTGAGGCGCGAGAAGCGTCTTTCACCAGGTGACACAATTACGGCTGATGCATAATGCCGCGCGTAAGATTGGCGTTTTCCATATTGAATGACACCCCAAAATGACAATTTTTGGCTTTATATTTCCGTATATTTTAAGGACTTTTATGTATATTTTGCGATTTTGGGAGATTTCCAGGAGCTCCTGGTAAATCGACAGGAGGGCGCGGGAAATCTCTTTTAAGTTATACAATGTTTTAATTTAATAATTTATACACCTTGAATTAGAGCGGGTCCTATAAAAGTGTGGGTCCTATTAATCTATATAATTCTCTTCTTCGCTCAAGAGTTTGGACGAGAAGAAGAAGTGAAGGAAAGATCACTCTTTCATTTTTTGCGGATAGAGTTATCCCACGAACTTTTCGAGCCTTGCGTGTAGCGAAGTCTTACAGTGTATTAGGAAACTTTTATTTCCTACATAGATAACGCTCCATAGCAACAACTAATGAATGTTTCAATCTATCTACGAGAATTGTTGAACTAAAGTAATTCTTCATAAGTTTGAGGCGCGAGAGGCTTCTTTCACCAGATTACACAATTACGGCTAATGCATAAAGCCGTTTTTATTTATCACCCGTAGGATTGGCGATTTCTATATTGAATGACACCCCAAAATGACAATTTTTGTCTATATATTTCATGAAATTTGTATGAGGTTTCAAAAGATTTTTAATAATTTCCGGAGATTTCCAGGACTTTTTCATGTATTTTGCAATTTCAGGAGATTTTCAGGAGCTCCTGGTAAATCAGGCGGCCGCGAGAAATCTGTTGTAAGTTATAAAATGGTTTAATTTAATACGTGCGGGTCCTATGAAAGTGTGGGGCCCACTGCGGTCAGATAGGTTTCTCCGGCCCTGCAAAATAGCGGCGTATGCTACGCCGCCGGTCGACTAGTATGTATATAAAATGCATTTAAAAACAACCACCACAACCACAAGACATCCAGTTGGTCTCAATTCCAGACGACAAAAAAACCAGGAGCTTAGGGCAAGAGTTTAAATTACACAATTCTAACAAAACTGATTTTTTTTTTTTACTGATTTTAAGACTTCACAGTTTTCAGATTGCGTGTAGTCACTGTTTTTAGTCACTGCATATTTATTAAATAAAATTTATTCTTTAGATGAAATCGTTTCTTGTTAGATTAAAAAAAACAACAACTTTGAAATACGAATTTTAGTTTTAATTGCCAGACCGTATAGTAACCTAGTTGTTTTGGGGCTGTCTCCATGATGGTTCTGGAGTTCCGAGTTATACCCATAGACTTATATATATGATATCTAGACTGGAAATAGGAAACAAACTCTTATCCGCGATTGATCGATTCAGAGACCTATATATATATTAGAATTTTTATGTACGTAACTCTTTTTCAAGCTGTAAGGGAAGTCGCCCCAATCAATCTTTTCTGTCTTAGAAAAGTAATGATCTTTAGTTTTCAAAGTTTAGAAATAATGCAATACCAGTTTGCGGATTTTCTTTAGAATGTGCAATTAATCACAGAACAATATATTGACGCAAATATATGAAAGAAAGCCATTTCCTGTTAGTTTCCATTGAGATAGTGTTTCAAAGATCCTAGATCGAAATAATTCATGTCTGTTGATTTTAATCATCTTATGTACATTTAAATAGATTGATTACCTATATCTTACTAGATTATGTATCTAAAAATTGCAAAATAATAATTATGAGACGAGATTACTTTTTTTTTTTTTTGATTTTCAAATACTAGATTTGAGTTTGAGTTTTTGGCACATTTTAGCCATGTCTTGCTCGTAATCCTTCAGGGGTTACTCTCCCTTTATACCACAAGAGCTAAATTTTATACAGTTAGGTCATTAAAAGCAAGGTCTATTAACAGTTAAGATAGCAAAAATTTATTAATTTAATAAAAATCTGTTGTAAATTTTATATGTTCACAATTTCACAAATCAAACCTTCGTAGATAACACAACCTTCCGGACAAAGCCCAGTAGCTTCCCAGGGTCGACATTGTCGAATTTTTGAAAAAGTCGAAACAAGGCGTTGTTTTGTAAAGTAGTTCTAAGAAGTAAAGTTGTTTTTTCAACCCTAACCTATGTAACATATAATTTAATGTTTCTATATCTAAACATTAAATTATATGTTATTTAGGTTAGGATTGAAAAAGAAACAAACTTTACTTCTTATAACTACCTTACAAAACAACGCCTTGTGTCGACTTTTAAAAAAATTTTCTATTTTTTTTTGTAGTGTTAAAAGCTCTCCAGGTCTAGTCTAGTTGTAATATATATAAATATATGGTTATGACCATGTCTACTTTAAAAAAAATATAACGACATGACATATTTAGAAACAAATTAAAAACAATCTTCATTTGTTGAAATGTCGTAATCGTACGCTCTAGCGCGTTTTCAAGCTGTTGACCACCTGTTTCAATGTGATTATTTTTTACGAATAAATATTTTTTTTAATTATTATTTTCATAGGTTGTCGGGTCTCGGTATTCACGTGAATGCTGCACTTTTTAATTAAATTTTCGTAATAGATGTCGTAATTATCCTTGTAATTGATGTCTCTCCAATCAGCAGACGATACTTGTAGGTTTAGGGAAGTTTTAAAGCTTCAGTATGAAGTTTTTCATGTCTTTGTTTTTGATATTACAATGAAGTTATTTTTTTTTTGTAAGCATCTTGAAAAAAGTTTTGAAAGACTCTATAGTTTATTATTATTTTGTATGATAATACAGATAAGAACACGGAAAAGGAAAAAAATACAAATAGGAAAAAAAAGAGAAAAAGAGACAAAGTAATATTTTAAGAAAAAAAAACAATAGAGAAAAATGCAACAAATAAAAGAGAGAGAGAGAGAGAGGGAGAGAGAGAAAGAGAGAGAGAGAGAGAGTGAGAAAGAGAAAAAGAGAAAGAGTGGGAGAAAGAGAGAGAAAAGAGAAGTTTAATAGGCTTTCGCCAATTCTTATCAATCACGAAAGCCTAAAAAAATAATTAATAAATAAAGGAAATCGAAGTCGATTTATTTACTGCCAGGATGCATTCGGTATTCATTTGAAATGTTGGATATGATCACTTCTGCTGTAATTTCTCGAGCCCTACCTCTCAACCTAATAACATATTTAAGTCCGCCAGTCACAGGTCTGAGAAAAACAACACATGTCACCAGATAAATGTGTCAACCTTTTTTTTTTGTCAACGGTTAAGACGTTCCATCTGTGTACACTCTGTCTTGTAGGTCACGACACGGCGTTGCTGCAGCACTTCTTTCTGCAGGTATCATCATGCAGACGACAGTGAAGAAAAAAAAAGGTATGGGGTCAAAATAAATCGTCTTTCTGACCTGAGGTCGTAAAGAAACAGGGAGACAAAGGCCAGGTTATGCTTTTAATTTATTTCCAAGACAAAGATTGCCCGTGTCAGGGTTGGCTTGTCTGCTAGTACACCCCCAATAGTCTATCTATAAGATATGTTTACTAAGTTAACAGAAGGGAGGCTGGCTGAGTGGTAAAGTGCTTTACCTCCGAACCAAGGGGTCCTGGGTTCAAATCCTGGTGAAGAGTGGGATTTTTAATTTCTGGATTTTTACGGCACCCCAAAGTACACCCAGCTGTAATGGGTACCTGAAATTAGTTGGGGAAAAGTAAAGGCGATGGCCACTTGAAACCCTCGTTAACCGTGGGCCACAGAAACAGATGCCCTTTACATCATCTGCCCCATAGATCGCAAGGTCTGAAACAATGCGTGACAGTTGATCTTCGTATGAAATCTTCTTTGTTATCGCTAGTTAGTTGCCCATTTTCTTTGTTTTACCAAATGTCCAACACTGTTTATTTTTGTATCTAAGCACCGACAATTTTAGTATTTAAGTTTATATCTACGATAGTTCCGATTTCACTTTGTTATTAAATATATTTCACTCTTTTACATTTTCAGGTTGATCTCATTTATTTTGTTTAGTATTGAACACATATGGAAAAGCTTTCCAAGGCACATTCATTATTCCATATTCTAGGACTAATTTGTACAAATGCTCCGTCTTTCCTAGCGCAATTAGAGCATGGAATGGGTTGCCCGAGTCAGCCATGAAAACCAATGACTTGGCAGAATTAAAGTCGTTAATTAATAAGTGTGACTAGATGGACATAGAAACATGCGTTGGACGTAATCTTCTTTTTTGAAGTAACGTCTATATTGCATTGGATAAGATTTACAGCAGTTTGTAATCAACATTTAAAACATTTACGTTTACTGAAAAACACAACCTTTGTAAGTCCTAGAGTACAGTATAGATGTAATTATGATGATTAGACTTATGGGGGAAAACTTCGTGTGTAGCCGGAAGCTATAAACCTCCGATGGCCACATTGCGAATCTGTGTGTAATTTCCTCTGATAAATTATAGAACTAATGCATCCCAATGGCCTGTTGATTGATGTCCTTACCTGTGATTATCAGTTCGTTGTGTGCAGCTTGGACTACCATAGCGTGATAATGATAAGCTGCTGAGAGTAGTGCCTGATTTAGCATATGAGAGGCCCTGGGGTAAACGAGTTAATACCAAGCTATTACTTTCTAATCAAGGTTATGACATTAGCTGTAGGCTATTGGTATTGAGTTAATGTTTTTACCTTTTTTCTTGTATGACTAAAATTGGTGTTATTTATATCTCTTTATGACTACAATTGGTGTTATTTATATCTCTTTATGACTAAAATTAGAATCATAGATATATTTATGTAAAATGAACTTAACGTCTTTAAAATGACCCATCCTTGATGATTTAAGTTGGAATACTGAAGCATTCTAACACAGTTTTTTTTTAATTATTTTTTTTTAAATTGCAACCAAGGCCGGATTTACTAATAAGCAACATAAGGTATAGCTTAGGGCCCCAAGAAATATTTACCACTGACTTATAAAAGCCCCTAAATAGCTTAGGGCCTTTTCAACTTCAAATAAGTCATTGATTGACCCAACGCCTCAAATAACTGATGACAGGAGAACGGCAGAATATGATGTCCCCTTAACAAACCATGTAACAGAGTGGTCTAACACAAACTGCCTTTTAGTTTTTGAGATGTAAATTTGACGATAAGAAGGACAGATCAAAACCAGTAACAACTTTTTCCAACTCGGGTGTGGGGAGATAAAACATTCTCAAATAATGACACACAGACAGACAACACAGACAGACAAACGGACAGGCAGACTAGCTGATATAAGCTAGTAAAAAAAACGGAGACATCCTTTGTTGTAGGGATTTTTCCTCGCCTCGCTCTACGAGAGCCTTGTGTTATTATGACAACACTTCAAAACAAAAAACTGAATGCTGGGATTAGTGTTTGACTTCTTTGAAAAACAAGACGGAAACAAAGATACAATGTTGTTTTAACCTGGGGATTTTTGTGTGCCATTATCTGGGAATTCCTAGCTCCTACCCCCCCCCCTCTCCACACCCAACAAATACAACCTGCTCTGTTTTAATGAAGTTATAAATAAATTGGCCTTGTGACACTTAAGGAATCTTCTTGGCTCATTGTTAGGGCCTCTGATTGATGGGTGTTGTTAAGGTTATAAAAACTATATATATGACTTTGTAATATTTTGGCATCTCTCTGATTCTCTCTCTGTCTCTCTTTTATTCTCTTTCTTTCTTTCTCTCTATTTTTCTGTTTCCCACCTCTTTCTTTCTGTTTTCTCATTTAACCTTATATATATATACATGGGCGTAGCCAGGATTTTTTTTCGGGGGGGGGGGGGGTTAGGGGGGGATTTTTTTTCTCCCCCCCCCCGCGAAAAAAATATTTGTATGTATGTATGTGTGTGTGTGTACATAATCTTTATTACATTCTGACCCTTCATTCTTTCGGAACACGTTTATTGTGCCCGTGTATTGTTCTTCCTGTAGTTAGTGGAAAAATTGTTGACTCACAGCCATTGCTAGCAAGGGGGTCTGCGCTCCCCCTGCGCGGGGCGAAGCCTCGCCGCCAAGCACTATTTCTGGTATTGAAAGCCAACAAAATACATGTTCCTGCTATTAAAAAGTATGATTTCAGAAACCTAATGTGTTATCCTGACTGAGACCTTCCCGCGTCTTTCGGCGCATTTGCCGTCAAGCTGTTTCCACAAAAATCTGTCACTGGTAATGTCTGAAGCCTCTTCCCACCTTCTCTGAGGACCTCCATGAATGTGTGTACTAGGATGTCATCGCAACTCTTATTATGCGTAATTCATTTTGTCGGAGAACATGTCCCCCAAACCTCATGCGACGCTCTGTCACAATCTTACTAAGGGGTCGACTACCAGTTTAGCTTGGGATTTCCTTGATTTAGACCCGACCTTTATAACTGACTTCTTAAATCTGTCTTAGCCATCTTTGTTGAGCCACATTTAGTGTTTTCAATTTCGGCAGATGACTATTCACTGCACTTTATTAATGAAGCCCGCCACTGGTAGAAATGTGTAACTTCTCTTGAATACGCTCTTGGAATTAGGTGAATGTAGTTTGCTTTTGATTTTGTATCGAAAAGGGAAGTTTTATCGTCAAAATCATCTGTTTGGGGTTTTAAACTAAAAAATCTCAGGACTTTGTTGTTGTTGTTTTTTAATTCAAAACCCCATTTAGCTACGATCATAACATTTGGTAACTGTAGTTTACTTTAGAATAATATTGAAGATAGACGTTTTCTCACCTCAAAACGCTCTGTAGGGGGATTTTAAACTCAAAACCATCTAAAGGAGAGGAGTTTAAACTCAAAACCCTAAATAATCTTGGCTACGCTCAAATAATCTTAATGTGTAATATGCTTTTTTTTTATATTGAAGAGGTATTTTTTAGCATCAAACCCTCCTGAAGGGGGATTTAAACTCAAAACCCCTTTAGGCAACGCTCTTAGCATTTTGAGTGCGTATCTTGCATTTTTTTTAACATTGAAGATGTATTTTTTATCTTCCAACCCGCTGGCGGGGGGTTTAAACTCAAAACCCCTTTTCTACGCTCATAGATTGTAAAAATTGAAGATATATTTTTTAGCTTCAAACTCCACTGGAGGGGAGTTTAAACTTAAAACTGAGTCCAAACCCATTTAGCTACGCTCATAACATTTTGAGTGCATAATTTGCTCTTTTTTTTATATTGAAGAGGGGGTTTATCGTAAATTTTGGAGGGGGTTTTAAAATCAAAATCTTCCTTAACTGTGCTATTGGAATTTGGGGATTGTCACTTGCATTTTTTTGTTTTGTTTTATGGAAGAGGGGGATTTAACTACAAAAACCCCTGGTAGGGGGTTTTAAACTCAAAACCCCCTGGTAGGGGTTTTAAACTCAACCCCCCCCCGGTAGGGGTTTTAAAACTCAAAGCCCCCTGTTAGGGGGGTTTTAAACTCAAAACCCTCTTGGCTGCGCTGGGGCAAGTGATGGTTTAGTATTAAAATCTCCCCTAAAATAAACAAAATCAAAGCAAAAAAATCAGTCACTAAAGCCCGTCTCCCCTTTCCCCCTGCAAAAAAATCAGTCACTAAAGCCCGTCTCCCCTTTCCCCCTGCGGGGGGGGGATTTCATTTCGGGGTGAGTGCGTTGATCCCCAACCCCCCCCCCGGCTACGCCCATGTATATATATATATATATATATATATATATATATATATATATATATGCCTCAGTCTTCTCTAGTTCTGTCATCCTTTCTCTCTGTCTGATCACTCACTCTTTCGTTATCTCTCTATTTTCTCTTATCTTCCTCTTTCTCTCTCTCTCTCTCTCTCTCTCTTTGTGTTTGGCTACTGAGTTAAGTTTTAACAATTGAAACGAACTGGAATAATGAGTAACTGTTGACGCTTCGGATCTTTAACTTGGCTACTTGACTAATGGTAATTGTGAAAGGTCGTTGTGCTAGCCACACGATAACTTTGCAATAACCAAATTAACTTTACTTCATCTCGGGTCTGAATTAAACTTTATAAACTAAACTATTCCGGACAATCATCCTCAAAGACTCGGAAAATATGGGAGCATTCCAAACCCTCAAATGAGCATTCATGGTTTTTACAAAGCTTATATTAACTCTGTCTGTCAGTTTGTCTGGTAAAAAAGTGTGTACACATTATTTCTCCCACACCCATTCTGGGATCAAGTTGAAAAATATCCATTGGCATCAAAACATGAATCAATATTAAAAAGTAACCAATCAGTCAATTAATTACTGTTAATTATTTTCTTTGATACTAAGGGCAACTAATCTTTCAGTCTTCACAAATATGGCTAAACTTGTTGGGTTTAGTCCCCTTAAATAATTTTTAACGCTATTTCTCCCTCACGCATTCTCCGATTAAATTATTTATTGTTTATTTATTTATTTATTTTACAAATTATCTATTGTACCTAACAAAACATGATTACAAAATGCACAATAACCCAATTAATTATTGGCAATTAATTATTTCTCTTTGATATTGGATAAAGGAAATAACTTGTAAATTATTGATATATATATACTTTCAAGGAGGGAGTTCCTCCCCTTTAGATAAGCTGTTTTTGTTTTAAAGGATTTTTTTTTGTAATTTGCATGTTTAAAGCTATATTAACACAATGTGAGATGAATCTGTTTCCTCGGACCCAAGTTTGATGCGTGGTCTCTCCGTTTGGCCTTAAATCAAATAGTACCATTATATCAGAGGTATTATTTATAAAATACTCTAATAGTCTTTTTTAGCAGGTCAATGCAACTTTTTTTTGTTTAAGTCTGTCTGGGTGGTTACTCCATTTTGCTAGAGAGATACGATCATCTGAATTACGTAAAGATAATTTTATTGTTAGCGGCATCCGAAAGGGGGATAACCGCTATTAGTTGTGTGTGGTCTGTCCGTCCGTCCCGTTTAGATAATAAAAACTAGAAAAGATATTGAAAATCTGAAATCATGATATTTTAGATCTTGCAGAGGCTACTTATTTTCATTTTTGAAAGCGTAAAGTTTAATTTTAAATTTAACTATGTGAGCTGTTATTTTTTTCATAACACTACAATTTATTATTAAGAATAAAAAAAAAGCAAAACAGGGGAGACTATTAATAGGGAGGTTCTTTTTTTAATTATAATATTAACACATTTATGTAGATTGTTTTTTTTTTCTAAAATATTGTCATAAAATGTGTAGTACCGTAAGCACTCCTTTGAAGCTTTGAATGAGAGATTGACCCTTTACAAAATGAAATCAATCGGATAATCATTAACAATAACATCAGCTAAACTGGCTCACAGTGGATTTAATTTTCTTAATTATCAGTTCACTGAGTACATATGAATATAAACATAGTAATAATAATAACATTAATAAATCTCCATATCCTGTGGTATCAAGTCATCAGTCGGACAAATTACACAATAGTATCGGCAGCACTCTCGAAGCTTAACTTCTATTCTTGTTGTATTAGTGAAGGCAGAGTTATGGTTGTTGATAGTTTGAAGTTATAATCTCTGATATTCATGCTAAAAATATTGAAATCCGCATTTTTACCTGTTTGAGTAGACCTTCTTTTGAGTTTGTGTTTCCACATAAACTATCTTAGAAACATTATGTTTTGTGTGTGTGTGTGTGTGTTTTGTGTGTGTGTGTGCTTGGCATAAAATCAATATTGTCCATCGTGTTTGGTTCATTCTGTAAATCATTTCATTTATTAATCAAAAACGGCAATCACCCACACTCAAGTAATTGAAGTGATATGAAGTGGGTGTTATGAGTTACCTATCTTGATGACAAAGCTATTGACAACCAAAAATAAAGTGTTTCCCACACTGAAAGAAACAAATGACTAAACTCGTGGTCTGACTGCAAATAGAACAGCACAGCACAAACTGTTATCAACACTCGATCACATATATGTGCGTGTGTTAGTGTTAGAGTGGCTTTTAGCATAATGTTAATAAATGATTTTCCCAACCAGCCAAAGGAACTCAATGATGATTTGACAGATGAACGAAAAGTTTAGCTACAGAGGGACGTTAGGGATGAAGGGAGGGAGCATACCCCTCCCCTCCCCTGGCTATGTCAAATGAGAAGCAATTATTCACATAAATCAAACGTTAAATCTAAAATCTACTCAGAAATTTGAATATTTAAATTCGCATTTTGTATCATGGGTACTTCACATAGTATGGGAAAGTAAAGACGGTTCATCGTTGTGCTGGCCACATGACACCTTCGTTAACAGTCAGCCATAGAAATGGATGAATTTAACATCGCCTGCCTTATTAATTGCAAGGTCTGAAAAGGCTTCTTCTTACTACCTTAAATAAAATAAAAACAGTTCTAGACATAGAGGTTACTAATTAATCTGTTGGAGCGTAAAGGATGTATCTGTCATTAAAGATTAGTTAAATTGTCAACTTATTTTATGATAAGCGTTGGTCGAAAGGCCAAGTGCGCTTGAACTTGGCTTGGCTTGGCTACCTAGAAGGGGGCTCGAGGTTCGACACCTTGGGCAGAGTTGTGTTTACTAAGCGCCTAAAGGCAGCACGGAAAACCAACTCTTAGATCCCCCCCCCCCCCCCCCACTGGTCCACAAATGAGATTGGACCAAAAGCAACATGCTAGAAGCATGAAAGTAGCGCTATATAAAGGCTATAATAATAAATAATAATAATAATAGTTGACACTGGTCGTATCCAATTGTATATCAGTAATTAGAATATAGGGGCGTGGTGGCTGAGTTAAGCGCCTGACTTAATAATTTCGACTTAATTTCGAATCCCTATCCCGACAAGATCAACGTCTAATCTTTCAAATCAACAGAATGCGACCAGAAACTCAAAATTGGAACCAGTGAAATCTGCCCATATGGAGTATCACCAGAGAATGCCGACCACGTCCTCCAAAACTGCTCTCTTTACCAAGAGGCCCGTATAAGACACTGGCCCCCAAAACACCCCAATAGAAAACTATATGGAGAGCTCCCTGATTTGGAAACCACTGCGCAGTTCATTGGTCTAGTCATCTGAACGCGTTCTAACAATGAGAACGAAGAAGAAGAAATCTTTTTCGAATCCCTATGAATACTAATATTTTAAACTTCGGGATTTTTTAAGGGCACCCTTGAGTTCAGCCAACTCTAATGTGAGCCTGAGATACGTTGGGTAAGTAAAGGCGTTCTGTCGATGTGCTGGCCACGTGCAACCCTGATTAACCATCGGCCATAGAAACAGAGGAACTTTACATTATCTACCCCTACAGATTTATATGTCTGAAAGGGGTACCTTTATTCCCTTTTATTTGAATTTACATGTAATGTAAAAATGTATGTGGTTTAGTAGAGACCGTACTTCACATATAACATCATGTCATAATCTATCTACTTGACCAATAGATCTCTTTGATTACAGGCAGATCATGACGTTACTATTGCGTGGTTTGTTCCATGCTGCTCATTCCGAAGACACACAATTACCTAGCATTGCTTATCTTATCTTATATAATACAGACGTTACTTCAAAAAAGAAGATGATTACGTCCTACGCGTCATGCATTTAGTCATGCATATTAACCAATGACTTAAATTCTGCCAAGTCACTGGTTTTCCTGGATTGCTCAGGCAACCCATTCCATGCTCTAATAGCACTAGGGAAGAAGGAGTATTTGTACAAATTTGTCCTAGCATATGGGACGAGGAATGTGCCTTTAAAGGTAAAATAAAGGTACCCCTTTCAGACATATAAATCTGTAGGGGTAGATAATGTAAAGTTCCTCTGTTCCTCTGAATGTGCTGTGGAAGATTTTACGGGCATTCGGGCCAATACCCGGTGGGCCGGTACTCAAATGGGCCGGTAGGACCACCGAAATTGGCCGCATTGATGCCACAATGACACGTATTGAATTGTTAAAGGTTTTATAACATTCTCTTATAAGCGTGACCCTTTTAGCATCGTGTTTAGAAAAAAATATTGTACAGACTCTGCAGTCTAATACTAATACTAATTTAATGGAACACATTTTCCGAACTAATATAATAGCATATACCCATAGATAAGAGGCGCGTTGGCTGAGTGGGAAAGCTTGGCTTACGAACCGAGGGGGTCCCGTGTTTAAATCCTGGTGGAGACAGAGATTTTTTATTTCGGGATTCAACCAGCTCTAATGGGCACCTGACATTAGTGGTGGAAAAGTGAAGGTGGTTGGTCGTTGTGGTGGACACATGACACCCTCGTAAACTATAGGCCACAAAAAACAGATAACCTTTACAGAAACATATGACATTTACATCATCTGCCCCATAGATCTCAAGGTCTGAAAGGGGTACTTTATCAAACATAATATAAAGATTGGATGCCCATCATATGTTATACAAATTATAGACCTAGTGGTATAGAAATGCCCGGACCGATTTTGACACCCAGCCCACCCCTGGTGATGGAATTAAAAATTGTAATAATCCAAATTGAAATTATTTATTTACTTACCACACCTTACCTTTACCTATCCCTTAGTCTATTGGACCGTTGGGGCACCATGCAAGACTCGTCGACCGTCTTTCTCCATCCCTCTCTGTCTTTTGCCTTAGTTGGAACCTCTTTCAATGGCAATCCTGTCCATTCTTTTATGTTGTACTCCCATCGCTTTCTCTGCCTCTTCTTCTTTTTCCTGGTATGTTCCCTGAAGGAAGGTCTTTGCGAGTCCCGAAGATCTTGTAATATGGCTATAGATTTTAAGCTTGCCTTTTTTTTACCTTAGCAGGTCATCATGGGGTCCGATCGCTGCAGTAACCCTGTCTCTAATCTCTTGGTTTGTGATGCGGTCTTTGAATGTGATACCTAGGATCCTTTTGTAGCATCTAGGATCCTCCATTGTAGCCCTGCAGTCAGCATGCAAGACTCACAAGCATATAAAAATGTGGCCTTGACCAGGGAGCGCATCAGTCTGATTTTGGTGCCGAGGGCTAAGCCTTTGTCTTTCCTAATTATTTTAAGATTTGTGGACTGCTATTCGGGCCAGTAGTTTAGGTTTCGTTCCCTCATCTGAGACAATAGCTCCGAGGTATTTAAAGCTGCTAAAAATAGTCAGCTTTTCACCTCCAATACTGATGCCCCTTTTAAAGCCCTGTTGGCTATTGGTCATAATTTGTTTTTCGGCATTTATTTGCATGCCATACGCTGCGGAAGTGTTGTCAATGCGCATCACCAAGTCACACATTTACCACCTACAATATTCCAAATAAGAATACACAATATAACTTACATTTTAAAAGCGAATCCCAGAAATAGATTTTATATTAACTACAACTACATCATAAGCTTCCACAGTATCTCAATGTTACTGACCACAGTTTTCACTTTATCATCACTATCTAACGGTCTAACAGAGTATCATGACACATTTCACCAACGTTTTGCAGACCACTATCCTCATTCTAACGTCTCATCGCAACCATACATGTAAATACCACCGTCCATTTTATGAGGGTAGATTTCGTCTCTACCATACGGCATAACCGCCATCTAGAGCATCACCACCATCCACCGTCTAATCTTCAACCATCCACCCCATCACCATCAACATCTCCATAGACACCATCCCCCTGATCAACACCTTACACCCCATCAACATCAACATCTCCATAGCCACCACCCACCTGATCAACACCATCCACCTGATCAACACCATCCACCCCATCAACACCATCCCCCCCATCAACATCTCCATAGCCACCATCCACCCCATCAACACCATCCACCCCATCAACATTTTCCACCCCATCAACATCTCCATAGCCACCACCCACATGATCAACACCATCCACCCCATCAACACCTTCCTCCCCATCAACATCAGCATCTCCAAAGCCACCATCCACCTGATCAACACCTTCCACCCCATTATCTCCATAGCCACCACCCACCTGATCAACACCTTCCACCCCATCATCTCCATAGCCACCACCCACCTGATCAGCACCAGCAACCAAGATAACAAATTAAAGCTATGACTGTGTCCCTGCTTACCTCCCCCCTTTTTTTTTACACACACACAAACATAATTATCTGCTTTTTAAAATCTGTTTATGTTGTACTTGATACACTTTCAAACATGACAGAATCATTTCCAGTTTTTCCCTACACAACTTCAACTAAGCCCGTGACATTGGCCGCTCTGTCTCGTCCTTCTAAGTGACATGTCGCTGAGAAAAAAAAAAGTTTCATCCGACTGGAAACTCTCTAAACGTGAACTTCTATGTGCGTCGGGTCTAAGCGTGTTCTTTGTGGACCAAACGGTATGTTAATTACTTCTAGTAGAGTTAGCTTGAAGGATGACTTCTTTCATTACACAAATGACAAAGGTTGGCGTGCCTTTTGTGTATTGTAGCAAAAAGAGCAACCCTGTTATACTTAAACAAACTGTAAAGATAGATGCATGGCATGTTAAAGACAAATTCCATATTAGTTCTCTCACAAATTAATTATTTATCAATGACACATTATGTGTTAACTCTTATTAAATGCGCAATTCATGTTGGCTCTCTCTCCAACAAAGTAAATATTAGCTCTCACAAACAGATCATGTTATTTCTCAAAGGCACAAATCATGCTAGCTCTCTCTCTCTCTCTCTCTCTCTCTCTCTCTCTCTCTCTCACACAATTCATCTCTCTCTCTCTCACACACAATTCATCTATCTCTCTCCCACACAATTCATCTATCTCTCTCACGCAATTCATTTTAACTTTCTGATACAAAATGTGGGTTTATTCTCTCAGAAACACTTTATACTAGCCATCTCGCACACTATCTTTGAAATCCTGTGAAGAATTTTTGATAGTTGAAACCATGCTGATTTCATGAAAACAATAGTTGCATCGTTTTAAGGTTTACTACACACACACACACACACTCACACACACACATTTTACACGCCTGGTGTGCTTAACTGAATTTACTATTTTATATCCCCTCCACTGTTGGACCTTTGGGGGACCACATAAAGATCTGTTGACCGTCTTTCTCCATTCCTCTGTCTTTTACCTTGGCTAGAATCTTTTTTAATGACAGGCCCGTCCATAACTTTATGTTTCCTTCCCATCGCTTTCTCTGTCTTGCCTTTACTTCTGTTTCCTGGTACTGTTCCCTGAAGGAATGGCTTTGTGAGCCCTGAGGACCTTGTGATATGGCCATAGAATTTTGCCTTTTTTTTTAAAAGTAGTTAGCAGATTATTTTATATACATGGGCTCTCGATTTATTGTGCATTGGGTCGAGCCTATCTTTGAGTGGAAGGATTATGTGTCTTTGTGTCTGTGTCTGTGTGTTTGTGTCTGTGTGTTTGTGTCTGTGTGTTTGTGTCTGTGTCTGTGTCTTTGTGTCTGTGTGATGTTGTTCTTGCAACATAACAAATGCAGAAATACATAAAAGTACAACTGATTATACTGTTTATATTTTACTTCCTGGGGAAAAAAAACAGAAACATGTAGACTGTAGAGTGTTAACTATCGTTATCGATATAAGGGAGAGATGAATGTCTACTTATACAAGGAATGACTAAAAGTTTCTTAAGACGCAAAGGCCTTGCTTCTTCCAAGACTCCTGTCTATTTGCTGAGAGTCTGAGAACAAACATTAGGAACAAACTTCGGCGGAATTCATGTTTGTAACCACCCACGTGTTCGCTAATACATACTGGTTACCCCCCCCCCCCCCCTTCTCGTTTCTTCACAAACCGAAAGGGTCAAAAGTTTAAGTTCAATTTACGTTGTTTTTTGTTTTGTTTTGACTGTTTGTAACTTTTTGTTCTAGGACTCAGAATTACAGACACACATACACAAATACAGACACTCATACACAAATACAGACACACATACACAAATACAGACACACATTCACAAATACAGACACTCATACAAACACACATACACAAATACAGACACACATACACAAATACAGACACTCATACAGACACACATACACAAATACAGACACTCATACTGACACACATGCAAGCAATAGCCAATGATGAGTTAAAAGATAAGTTATAACATAACAACGATGTAATGTCGACTCTATTACCTTCAGGAATTCGAAACTATTTATTTTAGATTTATTTTATATTGACAAGTATTGTTTTGTTTTTTTTGAGTGCTCATATTTAGTGTTACTATTTAATTCTAGAAAAAGAAATCGTACATGTATAGATAGTAGTATCAATACTATTAATAATATGATTATTATATTAAAAATTTATGGTCACTACTGCACTAGCGGATCCAGAACTTTGGAGTGGGGGGGGGGGCGATATTTTTCCAAACCCTAACCCTAACGCCCAGTAAACCCTAACCCTATGCATAAACGTTAGTACAGCATATATATATATATATATATATATATATATATATATATATATATATATATATATATATATATATGAGAAAAAAAAAGCAGGGTTACTCAACTTTCTGCAAAGAAAAAAACCCAGACATGTTGAACCCTTTCTCTTGATCGCTTGGGGGTCTGGGGGAGCGCTGTGAGGTTCCCCGACGACAAAATCGTTTCTTTTTTTTTTCATTCTTTACTGTAGAAACGCATTCTCCTGACATCTACAACTCATTATTTATCAGTGGGGTTTGGGGCAAAGCCCCGACGCCAAAAGCGTTTTCTTGCATTCCACTGCAGAAACGCATTCTCCTGACATTTACAACTCATTATTTATCAGTGGAGTTTGGGGCAAGGCCCCGACGCCAAAAGCGTTTTCTTGCATTCCACTGCAGAAACGCATTCTCCTGACATTTACAACTCATTATTTATCAGTGGAGTTTGGGGCAAGGCCCCGACGCCAAAAGCGTTTTCTTGCATTCCACTGCAGAAACGCATTCTCCTGACATCTACAACTCATTATTTATCAATGGAGTTTGGGGCAAGGCCCCGACGCCAAAATCGTTTTCTTGCATTCCACTGCAGAAACGCATTCTCCTGACATCTACAACTCATTATTTATCAATGGATTTTGGGGCAAGGCCCCGACGCCAAAATCGTTTTCTTGCATTCTTCACTGCAGAAACGCATTCTCCTGACATCTGCAATTCATTATTCATCCATTTAGAAAATGACTTTTTCAAAAATGTTTTACTTGAAAAAATATTCTAATATGAATTAGAAATGCCCTTACTAGGGCCTACATTGCAAATAAAACTATTTGAAGATACCCCACATATTTAGATGTAGGCTTTGAAGATCGCCGACGAAAAAAAATTAGAATAATAAATTTTTTTTTTAAAATTTCATTTGTAAGTGATAGATTTTGTTCAATAAGCATGTTTGTAACTTTGTTTTGTTACAGAACTAGAATTCAAAGCTCTAACAACAAATTTCAAAAGAGGTAGGAGAAATTAAGTGGACCAATTAGACTCTACTCTTGGGGGGGGGGGGGTCGGCCGAGTGGGGGGGGGGCGATCGCCCCTACCGGATCCGCCAGTGCTCTACTGGCACTGCAAAGAGCTAACATTTGTTAGAGAAAAAATTACTGTAGTCAGTGTAGTCACTTTACAGCGTCCAATAAGAAGTGATGATTGAAACGTTTTGATGATAAGATTAAATGAGTAGTTTCCCTTGTCACTAACACTCATAGTCAATGCCAAATATAAACGCCTGAAACTATTACATGTAACATGTCCAATGTAAGCCCATTGAGGCATGTGAACTAATTATAGGGAAAGTATCCAAATAATACAGGCTTTCTCTTTTTCTCAGTCTTCGCTTAAGCAGAATATGCAAGATTTGTTTATCGGGACAACCGAATCCTACAGAACCAAAACACAGCTTATTATATATTCATCATTCGTTGTATTGTTGTAGATCCATGATTCACTTATTGAGACAGAAATTCCTTTTATTGGACCAAAGAACTTGAGAACGAGTTGTTTTTGTTTTAAGTCACATTACGACGCCCTCCCAACTTCCATAGTCTCTGTGATACTTTCTATCTATCTATCTATCTATCTATCTATCTATCTATCTATCTATCTATCTATCTATCTATCTATCTATCTATCTATCTATCTATCATCTATCTTTCTATCTATCTATCTATCTATCTATCTATCTATCTATCTATCTATCTATCTATCTATCTATCTATCTATCTATCTATCTATCTATCTATCATCTATCTATCTATCTATATTTCATCTATCTATCTATTTATCTATCTATTTTTATATAGATATAGCTTGATAGATAGCTTGGTAGATAGCTTGGTAGATAGCTTGATAGATAGCTTGATAGATAGCTTGGTAGATAGCTTGGTAGATAGATAGATAGATAGATAGATAGATAGATAGATAGATAGATAGATAGATAGATAGATAGATAGTGAGAGAGATTGAATGATTGATACATTGATAAATACATGATACACAGTTACACTAACTGATACATCACAGCTACGTTGATGAACAGATAAAACGCAAAAATGTGCAGACAAAAATCTCAACGTAACTACGTAGTCAGCCAGATCTAACAGCCGCTGTTGTTTGTTTGTTTATGCTGTTTACTTTAAAGTGCCTCCTCAATGTCACCCTTCTCTCCACGTTAAAAAAAAATCATCAAAGCATTCAATATGGAAATCAAATTCTCAGATAAAGGTCAGATATTGCTAGCGTCTCAACTGGAGTTGTCTCACTTTAGTTGAAAGTTGTTGAAACTACTCTTGTCTCAATACTCAACACGTTTGTTTGTTTAGAAAGCTTATTATCAACTCACTCTGTCTGTTTGTTACACGTTTTTGAACACATCCTTTCTACCAATTCCCATTCTCAAATGAAGTTGAAACCTTGCACAATTAATCATTGTTCCTAAAAAAAAACTCTGTCTGGTAAAAAGTGTGTAAACGTTATTCTCAAACACCCATTATCGGATCAAGCTGAAACTTCCCACAATTATTTATTGACATAGACAAGACATGAATCAATAAAAACAAAAGTAAACAAGTTTGACAATTAATTTCTGGCAATTCATTATTTTGTATAATAACAAAAAAGGGAAACTCATTCAGTATTCACTGATTTCGCTAAATTTGTTGGATTTAGTCCCCTAAAATAATTGTTAACGCTATTTCTCCCTCACGCATTCTCCGATCAAGTAGATACTTTAAACACTTATGATATTGCACCTAATTAATTAATTATTGGTTATTAATTATTTTGTTTGATACCGAATAAAGGAAATAACTATACATTATTGGTAGATACAGTTTTTAGGATGGAGTTCTTCCCCTATAGATAAGCTTTTTTTTTTAAAGTTTTTTTTTATTTTGCTTGTTTTATATTGCTTGTTCCCCACTAGTTTCTTTTACATAACCATATAAACATTAAACAAATTTTGTAACCCATTTCTAAAACACTAAATTCAATTAATCACGGTTACATATTTTCTTTCAAATTAGAAAACCATACAACTGTATTTGACAAATAATATTAATCTACATCACTGTTTCGATGTAGAAACATAGAGACATTCGTATACATAATTATGTTTAGCAAGCTTACAAATAAGAGCATAATGCGCTTTTAGATACAGTAGAATATGCAAGTGACAATTATATAACTAATTAAATAAAATTAACAAACCATCTATTAACTTGCTTTATATAATAAAACCTTAAAATTTGTTGAGATTTAAAAAAAATACTGACCCAAATGGACCCATATAAATGTCGAATGACCCAAATAAAAGTCAAATGTGCCCATGTAAGTATGAAATGTGCCCATGTAAGTATCAAATGTGCCTAAATAAATCTCCAATGTGTTGATATAAATTACAAATGTATTTATTTAAATGTCAAATATGCTGACACAAATATATAAGTTCCCTTTCAGACCTTGTTGTCTATAGGGCAGACGATGTAAAGTTTATCTGTTTTTGTGGCCTACGGTTTACGAGGATGTGGCCAGCGCAACGACTAACTAATTGTCAGGTACCCATTAGAGCTGGGTGGACTCAGAGACGTCCAAAGATTTTGAAATTAAAAATCCCAGTCTTCACCAGGATTCGAACCTGGGACCCCGGTTCGGAAGACAAGCAGGGGCGTAGCTAGGAATTTTCCTTCGTTTGGTCGCCCGGGCATTGACCTCTTTGGGGGCCCCTTCATTTTGCGAAATATTTAATTTTTAATGTAAAAAACACTCATTTGGCCCCATCCTCATGTGGGTGCCCGGGGGATTTTCAAATTCTCCACCTCCTCCTCCCACCCTAACTACGCCACTGAAGACAAGAGCTTTACCGCTCATCCGCGCGCCTCTTGATAGAAATATACGTGTTTTTATAAAACTTGAGTTAGCTAATGTAAATCACACATTTTCTTGCCCTACGACTAAGCCAGCAATTTCTAGTCATATCAGTAACAGTATTGGAATGTGAGTGTATTGATGCCAACTGTCGAAGTCTCCTATAGAAAGTGCGTACTGACTAACTTGAAAGCCTAAATGTGTAGGGACTGGGCACATTGCATTAGAATCTTCCCCAATCGTCTCAACAGGTGTCAACAATCCATACTTCAGGTAAACCACCACTACCTGGGGGCAGTGCGACAATTAGTCATCCCCATAAACGTCAACATCCATTAGTCAGTAAACATCCCCCCAACCATTATCTCCACCCCCCAACCCCCCCCCCCCCCCAAAAAAAAAAAAAGAAAAACGAGCTATGGGCCACATTGACATTTTGCTTTCCTCTGTTTTGTACATGTTCATGTCGAAACCAAAAGTTTGTCCACTTCCCAATTTGGCCGACTGCTTATAAAAGTTATAATTTTCGGACTTTGACAGCTATATTTCTGTAATATTCGCATTTATTTTTCTAGTTTGGCTCACTTCCCTACTTCCTAAAAAAATATTTAAAAATAATAATTTAACAGGCAAAATATATTAAAATAAAAAAAAAACTAATTAAGGAAAGGACCGCAAAATCATTGCCATAAGCGTTATTTTTCTATAGAAAACAAAGGGTTAAATTTTTTATTGATTCATGTATTGTCATCGATTATGAATAATCGATTATGAATAATTATGCAAAATATCAACTTGATTTGAGAATGAAAAGTGGGAGAAATAAGTAGCATTTATTTCCTTTTTCGATACAACATACAAATTAATTACCGATAATTAATTATCTAATTGGTCAAATTCGTTTCATTGATCATGATTTGTTAGTTACAAAAAATGTTTAAAATTTTCAACTTGATCCGAGAATGGGTGTGGTAGAAATAGCATGTTTAAATTTTGTACCAGACAGACAGAGTTGATATAAGGTTGGTAAAAAAGAGAACAACAAAAACAAATCTTATTTTGAGTGAAGAGAGAACACCGTTAAATCGCTACCATATCTCTTAGTATTGCAAAGTTTATCTTCCCTTAGCTTAGTACATTCCTATAAAAAATATTAACTAACTGCGACTTATTAATCAAATAATTGGTTAACTATTTTATTGATTCATGTGTTGTCATCGACAGTGAATAATTGTGCGAAATTTCAACTTGATCCGAAGATGGGAAATGGGGGAAAAGATTTGTAAAAGATTTCACCCAGACAGACACAAACTTGATAAAAGCTTATTTTTTAAAAAATTGACCATTACAAGTTCGTAGCTTTTTAAAAATTATTTTCTCGTAAAGCTTTCTATTGGGTCTGCGCTATGTCAAGTGTCGTCTCTGCCGGTGTCAGGGAAAATTGTGGCACCTATATTCTTATGCCATTGTCTCCCCCAGCCCAGAAATTAATGATGAGATGTGTCTGTCTAGTTGAACATGTGTTTTTTTTATGGGGTGTGTCTGTTTGATAGATACATATACGATGTAATTCAGGTTTCGTATGAGATATGCATATACCAAATTACCAATGACTGTCATTTTTTAATGTAACTATTTAATGGTAGGCAGACCTTTGGTCCAAGTGAAAACATGATACATATAAGTTCCCCTTTCAGACCTTGTGTACTAAAGGGCAGATGATGTAAAGACCATCTGTTTCTGTGGCCTACGGTTAACGAGGGTGTCATGGGCCAGCACAATGATCAACCGCCTTTTTTCCCCCCAACTAACGTCAGGTAGACTCAGGGAGACTGGGTGCACACTGAGGCGCACTAAAGATCCCGAAATTAAAATTCCCAGTCTTTACCAGGATTCGAAACCGGGAAGCCAAGCATTTAAACGCTCAGCCACCGCGTCTTCCATGATACATGTGTTCCTATTTAATAGTTATACTCCTGTTATTAATTATTGCATCGTTTTATAGCATGTAAAAAGAGTTTATTAGTATTTTTAAATTATTTATCTTTTTAAAATGTAAGTTAAAGTTAAACACACGATTGTTACGCTCACAATTTTATATATCACTGTAATAATGAAGGTTATCTTCCAATGGGGAAATTGAAGGAGAGTGCAGTGGACAGTAGGCTACATGTAGTTCAAGAGTTTGGTGTCCAAAGATTGAACATTTCCCCTGAGGTCCTTGCCTTTTTGCTCTCTTTACAGGGCATTTCAATAGGAACCAAATATGTGAAACTAAAAATGCGGAAGAGTGAAGCGAGCTGGGATTCTACAGGGACTTAATTATGTTTCTACTTTTATTTTACTTTTTTTTTCCTGATAACAAAACAAAAGCAAGGTACATTCCTAGTCAGAACTATAGTCAACAACATTAAATGACCGGACTGATGGCATTTTACTTTCCCTTTCTGACAAGAGTTACAACTCCTGGGTAAATATTTGTTTTTATGGTATTGTTAATTTGCATGTTCCTGTTCAGCCATTCCGTGGATGTAGAATGTACGACACTCTAGGTGTACTTAATCATTTGTTGGTACGAGCTTTTTCACATATTAAAATAGGAAAATCTTTATAAACGTAACTTCTTGGACTCATATTTTTTTAAGTAGAGTAGACCGATACAAAGCATGTTTTAAAAAAAAACAAGTTTTGCTACTCGGATTTTCTCGATGGTCTGATTTTATTATTATTTTTTTTAATTTTAAAAAGTGGAATTTAAGTTTTATAGAAGGATCCTAGATATCATATACAAACTGTTTTTTACCAGCTTTGTTAAAAAATACAGTTGTATGGTGTTTTGACGGTCATAAAACTAGCAGACCAAATGTCATAAATGTTAATCTTATAAAACCTTTTTTTTTTTTTTTGAAAAATTATTTTAGGTTTCAAGGTCAAATGTGAGAAAGACGAACAAGCCGTTCAAGTGACTTAAACAGCTGCTGTTTTAACATCTTTGACATCAAATACGCATCAACAAGACATCAACTAGACATCTGTGTCCCTCACTGATGTCATCTGGTGATAGTGGAAATCACATCACCATCATCAGAATGCCCATCCTTGGTCTCACCAATGATGTCTCATAACTCTCTGCGATGTCTTCTCGCCTGGTACTAGAGCGCACAACGGCTTAACAACGAGATCATGGCGGAGACTGGAGGGCATCTCGCTTCAAAGTTCAGCATCCTCCAAGCTGCCTTAAACGCCAATGCCACATCTTCTGCCAAGCAGACGGCCAACGTGTCCCAGGAAGAGAGGATGAGATACCTGGAAGAACTGCAGGAGGTGACCTCTCAGATCATGATTCCGGCCATGGTGTTTCTGCTGCTACTTGCGGTCACCGGGCTTGTTGGTAATAGCCTTGTTTTGTTTGTCTACTCGCAAAGATTTATTCGGACGTCTACCAGAGTATACATACTTGTCATTGCAGCGCTGGACATAATAGCCAACGTCATTGGAATACCAGGTAAAGTATTGATCTTTTGTGCCATTGTGACAATTTAACTTTTTTTTAAAAATTATATAGGGTGGGACACTGCCCTTTTTACAAATCTTATATCAACTCAATCTGTCTGTCTGCCTGGTAAAAAGTTTGAACATGTTTTTTCTCCCATTTCCCATTCTCGGATCAAGTTAAAACTTTGCATAATTATTTATTGAACATGACAAGACATGAATCAATAAAACAAATAAAACAATTAGTTAATTAATTGTTAGTGATTTATTATTTTGTTTGATTTCGAAATAAGGGAATAAATGCTACTTAATGAGCGATGAGGATTTTGTCCCCTTATTATTTCTAATGGGTACCTGACATTAGATAAGGGAAAGTAAAGGTGGTTGATCGTTGTGATGGCCATATGACACCCTCGTGAACCGTGGGCCACAGAAACAGATGACTTTAACATCATCTGCCCTATAGATAGCAAGATAAACAATTTCCTATCTATATTTTTATCGATTCTTTTAAATCCACAAGTAAACATGGGCAGTAAACAATTTTTTTTTTTGCAGAAAAGGGGGGGGGGGTCGCTGTAGTATATTAATGGAAAATAGATACTGGACGGCCTTTAAGCGTCTGCAAGTTTTTTTTTTACCCCCCTCTACCCATTAGAGTTGGGGGGACACAACAAAAAGGAGTCTGGTGTCCAAGAATTGAAGATAATCTCTGGGTTTGACCTCGACAGCTCTAGGTTTGGATGCAGAGTGTTCTACATCCCATGATTTATTACGAGTTAATAACAAGATTGTGTTATTTGTTTCAGGCGAGATCTACGATATGTTCCACATCTGGGACTTTGATAACCGCGAACTGTGCAGGGCAAGACTTTTCTTCAACTCTTTCAGCACATTGAGCTCAGCGATGGTTTTGTTGGCAGTGGCTGTCACCAGGCAAGTTGTTGGCTGTCATTGTGTTTATTCTTTGTGCTTTAAACTGCACTGGAAGTGTATACAGCGAGAAGGGGACGCAATTAGAGACATTCGTATTGGGGAATAATTAGGAAATAGGAAAAGAAAAGAATAACAGTAAACACTTTTTTCTTTTCGGGAAAAACTGTCTCGGGACGATGAATTATCCCCGACAAGTCTGGCTTGGTCTAGATCAGTGGTCCTCAACCATTTTTGGCCTACCACCCCCTTTTCGTATTTTTCTTAAAAAAAATCACCCAGCGCCCGCCTCTAAAAAAACACCCATAAAGAAGAGTGAGAAGGCAAATTTGAACAAAATGTCATTTATTTATTAATTTGTATGCTGTCAATATCACTTATCCTCCATGGGAGACGACTGCATGCCAAAGGCGATCTTCTTTGGCGAGCTTAGAGTATGACGGAGTTACAGAGGCGCCCCCCGTAAGCGCTATAAATATCCACTCAGGTGCCATTTCGCTCTCTGGCATAGAGGAAAGTACCTGGCAGCATTCTCTGGCAGCAGATGGCCTCTGAGAGAGACAGTTGGAGAGCTCTTACAAAAGCTTCGGGACAAACATTTGTGACTCAAAGAAAGAAGACAGAAAGAAAACTTAAATAGACCGCCAGCAGACAACGGCTTTGTCTGGAAAATATGCAGGTCGCAACTGGGTTTGGGTAGTTTTGTGAAGTTGCCTGTGTATCATAACTCACAATGTGAATAGTGAATAGATCTGTTCTTTATTCTATTTTACTTATGAAGCCATTGTAGCGTCCAACCACTGATGGTTCCCTATGTGTCGTCATAAGCTACAAAACTAGACAATTTTGAAATAATATTTCATCACTAACAGAAAAAAAGTATTTTTGTGTAACATATTTAAAAAAATTAATTTGAGTTTTAATAAATTTTCAAACTATACATAAGACATAAGACTTTAAAAAAAAAAAAGCTATGCATTTTTCTAAGAGGTCACAAAAACATATCATGCTTTGCCCTTTTGTTGTTAATATTATTTTAATAGTAGATTTTTATAATTCAATATTCTTAAATTATTTTTGATATTGTTATATGTTCGTGAAACCGACTTGGTTTCATAACCTCATCTTAATGCCGTCATTCAAAGTAGAACATTGGAATACTTTTTATCTATTGGCAATTCACTAAAACTCTTAGTGATATCTCATAACTTACCAGCGAGTTTTCATAACAACACTTCTTCAATGGTTTTGGTTTGAAAAAAAAAGTTAAAATTATTCTATTTGAATGTTAGCTTTAACGTGTTTTTCAATTAACATTTACATATCAATATATTAGCATATGTAGATAAAATTAACTATAATCTAAAAGTTTGTTTATATGTTTATCAAATCATAAACGTTTATGCGCGCAAAATCTAAGGATATTAGATACCCTTCGATTACAGCAAAAGAATAAGAATTTTAAAAATGTGATTCCTGAACTCAATGTTTAACGTTGTTTCTGTTCTTAAATTAGAAGCAAGCTAACTATAATTTGTCTACATTTAGTTTGCAAGCTTTAATGTTGAAGAATTTTAGCGGCCCCCGAAAGGGGAAAAGACGTTATTAGTTTTGTGCGAAATGTCTGTCCGTCTGTCCCGTTTAGATCTCGTAAACTAGAAAAGATATTGAAAATCCGACATCACAAAATTTTAGTCCATTCAAAGTTCTGATGCAACGGCTACTTTTTTTTTTCTGAAAGCGAAAAATCTAATTTTTAAAATCATTTTTTAAAGAGAAAAAGCTAATTAGTATGCATTATAAATTAGACCTAAATTATAACAAAAAGCAATCTTGTAAATGTCATTTTCGTGAACAATTTTATTTGTCAAATGTTTTAGTTTTTTTTTTTTTTTTTTTTTTCTGAGCATTCGAATAAGAGATTGAGCCTTTTCAAAACAATTACATCAATTACAAGACTTCAGTTAGGCCAGGAGAGGCGCGGTAGCTGAGCGGTAAATCGCTTGGCTTCCGAACCGGGGGCCCCGGGTTCGAATCCTGGTGAAGACTGGGATTTTCAACTTTGGAATCCTTGGGCGCCCCTGAGTCCACCCAGCTCCAATGAGTACCTGAGTTGGGGAAAAGTAAAAGCAGTTGGTCGTTGTGCTGGCTACATGACACCCTCGTTATCCGTAGGCCACAAAAACAGATGAACTTTACATCATCTGCCCTATAGACCACAAGGTCTGAAAGGGAAACTAGTTAGGCCAGGTTCACATCTAACTTTGCATTTACTTGCACCTATCCTTTGATCTGCTGTACCGTTGGGGCACTACACAAGATCTGTCAACCTTCTTTCTCCATTCTTATCTCTCATTTGTCTTTGATATAATTTCATATGGATGTTCTTTCTGAAAATATTGAAGCCTGCCTGGGTGGACCACTTCGGGGGCCGATTTTGAGTTTGTGTTTCCACACAAACTGTCTTTGTAATCTTGTTTAAATGTGTTTTGTTTCAGTGCACCTTTAGTTTCTTCTTTCCCCCTGTATTCCCCCTGTTTGTTGTGACTGTGACAGACATTGATATTTGGTTATGTTTTCGCAAAATATGAGTAACATAGCAAATACATATATAAAATTACAACATTTTTAAAATGCTAAAATGTTCAAATTTACTTTCAGATACAGGAAAGTGTGTGCTCCATATGGTTGGCAGACAACTGTAAAACAATCCAGGATCATCAGTCTTATACTGGTATGCCTCGGGGTGCTGTTCTCAGTACCCTACGTCATCATCAGTGGGAAGCAGACCAAGAAAACGGACAGGCCTGACGTCACTGGCTTTGAGTGCACAGTGGACGACGACTTTGCGGATACCATTTGGCCATTGTTGAACAATGGCTTTTTCCTGCTTCTGTATATTTCCTGCTCAATTCCTCTTATTGTACTGTACATTAAAATAGGAGTTCAAGCCTGGAAGCACAGTACCGTCCACGGATCATCATCCGCTGCTGGACAGCGGTCACATCCAGCCAATTCCAGCTCCATGGATAATCAAGAAGTTCTAAGCAGCAGCTGCTCCGTCAAGTCAAAAAAGAGCATCAAGAACAAGAAATCTAGAGCGGCGCCAAGTAGCGGAAGTGAGGATGCGTCCAGTGTGGCCGGAGAACTTTCCGAGACTTGCTTTCATCGAACGGGAAGTTCCGATAAGTACGTGGTGCGCATTCTTGAAGACTCGGTTGAGATCACAACCCCAATGATGGGACAGTTTATTGTGCAGCTTAAGAAAGCATCTGATGTCGGGGAAGTTGAGACCCTCGTCGGCAATGAAATGGAAACTAATAGCATTCACAGCAAAGCTGAAGATTCTAAAACTAAACAATTACTTTGCCCAAACTTCTCGAATCCGGCTGTTTCAGGGTTTGAGAACCAGTGTTTTACACAAGACGAAGCTGCTGTAGGTGTTTCCGACAACAGAGATCAACACTTGGGTGATTTATATCCTTACAAATCTAAGCCGAACCACAATGTCTTGAACAAAGAGATTTCTGAAGTTTCATTTCATCATGGCGATGGTCATACCCAAACATTGGGCAGTGTTAATTTAACCCAATGTAGCAATAAACAACCGCTATTGACTCAACTGTCCGACAGCTCTAAAAGCTCTGCTGAGACAACAGCAGCTAGTGCTGATACTGATAATGGACTATGTGGTCAGTTAGATTCTACTGACCAGAACAAAGATCACGAGCATCTCGCAGAACAAGAACAACGTGAAAATGAAACGTCACAGAGTCCGACCAAGTTTGACGCCACTAATGTAACTTCCCCACGCCAAGACGATCCCACTTCGTCTCTGAGATGGGTGGACATTGTCTTCTGTCCTCAAACCCAGGAAGACGTACCTGGTCAAAACAACCACAGGCCCCAACCACGCAGAGCCTCCACTGCGCCACTTTCTTTTCGCATGTCTCCTAGCAACGCTTTGCTTCAGAGAACCGAGTGGCTTAGAAATCTCATCTCAGTGGCTCTGGCCAGGAAAAAAGACCGGAAACGCGAGGAGGTCTTCGTCTGCGACGAGACCGTCTTGAGTGTGAAAATCCCACAGACATTTCCGATAGAGACAGACGTGGATGAAGATGTCTTTGCAAAGTCATTCTCGTCCCAAGAAATCAAAACTCCTACTCGAAAATCTGGAGACCTAACATCCCGGTTAAAATCGGTTTTATCCCTCAGAAAACACTGGCGAAAATTTTCTTCTCAAATGTCCAGCCAATCTAAACGGCGCCCTCTAGGGAGGACCACCGCCATGCTGATCATCATTAGCGCTGTATTCGTAGCGGGGTTCATCCCTTATTTAATTCTCATCTTTTTCAAACTCGCCGCCCCGGGGAGCTACGCCAGTATGACATTCACGGAGCACTCCATCTACAACCTGTTTCTGAGGACTTACTTCATCAACTGTGCTGTCAACCCCATCATCTACAGCTTTTGTGATAACAATTTTAGGCGGGAATGTATAAAGCTGATGAAATGTTCAAAACTCAGACAATAAACTCGTTTCCCTCACCATCTTATCTTATACTATGGACTCTCAACTCACAAACACTCGGTCACTATCTTATCTTATACTACGGACTCTAACCTCACAAACATTTGGCTATGCAAAATACAGACAGCGCACGTCTCTATGTTAAGAATGGCGCGAACATAGACTTATAGGACTGGAAACCGGAAACAAACTCTTATCCGCGATTGATTGATTCACAGACCTCTCTCTCTCTATTTTTTTTATTTACGTAACTCTTTTTAAAGTTCTAAGAAAAGTATTGATCTTTAGTTTTCAAAGTTTAGAAAAAAAATGCAAAATCATTTCTCGGATTTTCTTTAGAATTATCTATTAATCACAGAACTATATATTCACGCTAACATATGAAACATAGCCATTTCCTGTTAGTTTCCATTGAGATAATGTTTCAAAAATCCTAGATCGAAATAATTCATGTCTGTTGATTTTAATCATCTTATGTACATTAAATTGCTGGATTATCTAGATCTTTCTAGATTATGTATCTACAAATTGCAAAATAATAATTATGAGACGAGAGTGCTCTTATTTTTATGTTCAATTACTAGATCTAGATCTAAAAATTTAATTATATGTTACATAGGTTAGGGTTGAAAAAAAAAGACTTTACTTCTTATAACTACTTTACAAAACAACGCCTTGTTTCAACTTTAAAAAAAAAAGTTCACGACATTTTCGTAGTTTAAAAAAATCTCCGTGTCCAGTCTAGATACAATATAGATATCTATAGAGTATATGTCTATGGGCGCGAATTTTAGAATAGAGTAGTCTCACAGACCTATATATATTATATGAAGACTGGAAAACGGCAACAAATTCTTATTCGCGATTGATCAACTCACAGACCTATATATATATAGATTGTTACCTGTTAATCACAGAACTTTATATTCACGCAAATTCATGAAATAAAGCCATTTCCTCTTAGTTTCCATTAAGATAATGTTTCAAGAATCCTAAATTGAAATAATTCACGTCTATTGATTTTAGTCCTCTTATGTACATGTATACATAGATTGATTTTGTTTTTATGAATCTAAAAATTGCAAAATAATAATTATGAGACGAGAGTGCTCTTATTTTCGATGTTAAATTGCTAGATCTAGATCTAAACATTAAATTATATGTTTTGTAGGTTAGGGTTGAACCCCCCCCCCCCCCACTTTACTTTGGATATTCGCATTGCAAATTAACGCCTTGTTTCATCTTTTTAAAAAGTTTTTCACGACATTGTTTGTGGTGTTAAAAGATCTGCATGTCCAGTCTAGATCTAATATATATATATATATATAGGTATGTGAGTAGTCTATTAACTTGTTTGTGTGTCGATATTAATCCCATTCTTAAATGAACGCTTGGAGTTCTCTGAATATATTTCTCGAAGAGAATTGCTTAGTTGAAGACAGACCTCAGATTGACTTTGCTAAGAGCCACGGTAGCACCACGTGACTTTGTTAGCAAATGACACAAAGAATAAGTCGAAAAGCTTAGAATTATTCGACAGGCAAACTTCTTAGTTTTCAAAACTCTTACCTTCTCCTAATGCTACGTTAGATCAACGCATGTCGTAACGTATACATGCATGTAATAGCTTGACTAGATCAATGCAAACATTTCATACACTTTACATTCTTCCATTTTTTTGAAAGGTTACTTTTTATTTCAGAAGGCGCGGTGGTGGAGTGGTAAAACGCTTGGCTTCCCTACCGGTGGGTTCGAATCTTGCCGAAGACTGCGACTTTGAATTTCGGGATCTTTAGTGCGCCTCTTAGTCCACCCAACTTTAATGGTGTGTACCTAACATTTTCTGGGTAGAAATAAAGGCAGTTAGTCGTTGTGCTGGCCACATGACACCCTCGTCAACCATTGGCCACAGAATAAGATGACCTTTACATTATCTGCCCTATAGATCGCAAGGTCGGAGGGGCGAACTTTACTTTTACTTTACATAAAAAAAATCTGAAACTTGCCTAAACGAAAGCCCTTGTTGAAGACATGCGCAGAAGACGAAAAGAAAACTTAAAGAAACCGCCAGCAGACAACGGCTTGGTCTGCATGAGATGCGGGAAAATAAGCAGCTCGCAACCGGGTTTGAGTAGTCATGTGAAACACTGCGCTCATCCTTGATCTTCGGAATCGAAGTCATTGCCTTTATAATAATAAAAAGGTTTGTCTTCCAGTCCGAAGATTAAGAAGGAGTACAGTATTTCATGTGGCTAAGCAGTCCTACACTTGATCTAGATATTTTGCAACATCCAGCGCAGACCTAACCGTTGTCTGCCGGTGCCCGGTTTCGGTTTTACGACAAACCATTAAAACTATTTCATTGATTTATATAGTATATTAGTAGTATTAGTAACATTCTAAGTGCAGCGATACCCAACTTACATAATATCTGGTCCGTCACGTCAATGCTTTGAAACGATGCGGCCCGTAAAACGCGTGTTGAAGATATATTTGACCCCGCGACGAAAAAGGTTTGCAACCACTGGTTTATTGCACAATGCAGCCCTTTTGGACTTGTCTCACAATACGACAGCTGTTAATACATGAACTTGTCTTAGAAATGAAGTTAGTAGTTGATTTTAATATGTACTTCATTTGTTTTACAGGAGGGGGGTGATGGCTGAAGGGTAAAGCGCTTTGATTCCGAAATGAAGTTTCGAATCCCACTGAAAACCATGAGTTTGAATTTTGGAATTTTCATTACTCCCCCAAGTCGATCGAACTGTAATGGCTACATTTCAATAGTAGAGAAATGGTTTGTTTGTTGTTGTGCTGGCTACATGCCGCCAATCATAAAAACATAATTTGTTAGACAAATGTGTAGATGTCCCTGATATACGCAGGGGAAGTAAAAGCGGCTGGTCGTTGAAATAACCAAATGACACCCTCGTTAACCGTTGTCCATAGAAACAGATAAGCTTTACATATCCTTCGCCCCTCCACCCATGGGTCATTAGGTCTAAAAATGGTACTTAAATAGAAATGGATAAATCATAATCTTTTAACCCACGCTAACTAGTCTTGAAAAAGCCTAGCCCTCTAGTACTCTACACGGAAAAAATTGGCGCCGAAGTGTCCTTTCAGAGAAGAAATTTTTAACAGAACAGATCCGACAATTTTATTTTTTTTCAATTAAGAAAATTTTATTTTTAGTGATTAAAAAATTGCGTTGAAACATAACAAACCACTAAAAATGAAATATAAATCCCTAGACACAAACACATACAAATATTATGTACAGCTACAAACCACAGCCGACCGGGACTCTTCCATTCGTCAAGTGTAACCCTATGTAGTAATGTTTATGTACCTTCAACCTGACTATATCAATTTACATGTATTTCTTATGTACTTTGTATTTATATTGATTTATGTGAAATTTATATATTTATATTTTCATATTGCAAATACATTTATATTGTAACATAATAACATTGTATACAAAACAATAATAGTCCCATAAGATATTATTTTCAAAGACCATAACGCCATAGCAAAATATTGTGTGGCGATTCTATAGCTGGAGAGAGATGGTGACGGAGACAGCTATGGACAGAGAAAAAGCAATGACCTCTGCTCTATGACCTCTGCTCTATGACCTCTGCTCTGGAAGAAAAGCGAGCCAAAAGAAAAATGGATGGTTCCTCTCAACGGCGTCACTAGGGCCGGTGTCACCCGGTGCGGTTAGCTCAGGGTGTCACCCCTCCGCTCTTATATACATCAATTCCCCCCCCCCCCCCTTTTTCCATGCAAAAAAAATTAAAGTTGTTTTGTTCTTTTGTTGAACTAAAGCACAGAGATAATTACCAACATTCATTGCATGTGTCTGACAAGTGTAAAAGGATTGTCACTTCATGTCCATAGAACATAACGAGAATTATTTATATCTAGTTCCGTCTATTAAACATACAGAATTTTTATTTGGGTATCTAGCTTCAGTCACTTATTTATTTTCAAGTTGCCTGCTTTAAAAAAAAGTTTATCTATCTGGGTGTCACCCCCCCCCCCACCCCTGATGGGTGTCCGCACCCCCTAGTGACGCCACTGGTTTCATCTACTACCAAAGCTAATACCACCTTTTTCTCCCCGCACTGTATGTGGACGGGGAGGATACAGTCACACGAATCAATGCTCCATGAGAGGTACAACAGTCATTGCTCAACTGAAAGGGGCCTTCAACAAATTATAAGAACTAAATTATACAGCTGCGCCTGAATAAAGTGACTGATCTAGAAGTGTTGCGTATTTTCGAAGCATTTGTAAATAATAAAAGTAGGTCTACAATCACTAGTTTGCCTTATGTTTTTTTTTTTTATATAATGCATTCATTTTTTTAAATTCTTCTATTTAGCTAGCAAATCCATCGGCTAAAGTATAAAACATCAAAAGCCAGGAACCTGGGTGGACCCGGTTATCAAAAGCAGCACTAAGTTTTTTCTTAAAATTTGACACTTAAAAAATCTCTAGCTAATTGGCCACACTCTAGTTTCACCTTTATAATTTTTCAAAGACAGTTTGTGTGGAAACTCAAAATCGGCCCCCGAAGTAGTCCACCCAGGCAGGTAAAAAGGCAGGTTTCAATATTTTCAGAAAGAACATCAGAATGAAATTCTATGAAAGACAAATGACAGAGAAGAATGGAGAAAGAAGGTTGACAGATCTTGTGTGATGCCCCAGCTGTCCGGCAGATCAAAGGATAGGTGAAAGTGATTGTGAATTTGGATGTGAACTTGGCCTATGATGTCTTATAATGAATATCTAATTGATCGAATTGTTTTGTAAAGGGTCAATCTCTTAGTCAAATCCTCAAGAAGAAAACATTGCCCTTAAATTTTTTTCCCCTTAGTAGAGTGCTCCATTAGTACGGTGTAGTCCTGCAGTTCAAGCGATAATATGAAAAACTACTTATTAATTGCTGTTTTAAATTATGTCCAACTTATATGAATACTAAAAAGATTTTTGTCTCTTTAAAAAAAAACAACATTTTTGTTTGTTTGTAAATGTTGTAGTTAGTATGACAAAACTTATTTAACTTAGCAATATAAATGTAAAAATATTTTTTTTTTGTAAAAATAATCTAAAACCATTTGCATAAATGTGTTGAAAATGATAAATGGTCAGTTGTCTCCCCGACTAAAGAGCCTCTCTGTGTTTGTTACTATTAATAGTGAATAGTTGTAAAAGTGGTGTATTTTTTATGAAAAAACTGCTTGCATAAGTGATTTAAGAAATTAGATTTTTCGCGTTCAGAAAAGAAAAGAAATAGCCGTTGTATTCAAAAACTTTGAATAATCTAAAATATTATGATGTCGGATTTTCACTTTCTTTTCTAGTTTACGAGATCTAAACCGGACGGACAGATATTCCACACAAAACTAATAACGTATTTTCCCTTTTCGGGGGCGTCTAAAAATTAATCAAAATTTGACTAGATGACTAGAATATATTTGTCTTGAACAGATTACGTCTTCGGGTACTTCCGCATGTATACATCATTCATTAAAAAGCTTAATAAATTAACACAAGTTCATGAAAATTATTCGCAACGTCTTTCCAAAGCTAGGTCTCTTAGCTTATCATTAGAATATTATAAAGTCTAGTAGATTTATACATTCTCTCAGACAGGACTTTTTTTTTGGTGGAGGGAGGAATAGGGCGGGGTAAAAAATGTTATTTTTTTAAGTCTAATTGTACAGATATTCTTGGATCAGATATGACACACTCTCAGGGCCCTGCGGACTGACACATCCGCCTCTTATAGATTAAATATCAGGTCGAGTGCGAGAAACTAGATTTAGAGAGGCTCTTCAATATATTATTATTACGTTTTTGAGTATCTTTGTGTAATAAGATTCAATGGACCAACCAATAAACAAGCAAAATATAAAAAATCCTTTAAAAACAACAACAAAGCTTATCTAAATGGAAGAACTCTGCCCTTAAAAACTATGGCTAACAATAACTTACAAGCTATTTCCCTTATTCGAAATCAAACAAAATAATTAATTACCAATAATTAATTTACTGATTGGGTATCAACTGGATCGGTCAACGCATGAGGGAGAGATAGCGTTAACAATTATTTAACGGGACTAAACCCAAGAAATGTAGCCATATGTGTAAATAATGATGGATTAGTTTCCCTTGCTGGCATCAAGTAAAGTAATTAATTAATTGGTTACTTTTTATTTTATCGATGTATCTCTTGTCTAGTCTATGTAAATAAATAGTTTCGTTAAGTTTCAACCTGATCCAAGAATGGTTGTGGGAGAAATAATGAGTACACCCTTTTTAAACATTCAGACAGACATGCAGACAAACTCAGTTGATACAAGCCTTTTGAAAGAAAAAAAAAAAAAAAGCAAAGAAAAAAAAAAAAGAAAAAGCAAAGAAAAAAAAAAAAAAAAAAAGATCGGTAAATGGTAAAGTTTAGAAAGTAGCCCGCGGTAAATATCACACAAAAAGGGACACAACTCGATGTAATTAAAAATACTTTAATTTACCAGTTATGGTTCTTTCCACGTTTACTCTAACATACCAACAAATCCTTAGAGATTCTATTTATCTTAATGACTTGAGCTCTTGTAACAGAAACTTAGCCGAACTGTCGTTACAAATTATTTAGTGAAAAAAAGTTGAAAACAATGTTGCAAAATTTATTAACTGAAGTTGTAATATATATTTTTCTTAGTTTTTCTTTTATAAGTTTATTTTAACCAGCCGGTAGCCTCCAGATAGAGTGGTTAAGGCCTGGCTTCCGAACCTTGGGTCTTGGATTCGAATCTCGGTGAAGACTGGGATTTTGAATTTCGGGATTTTTAGATATTTTAGCTATTTTTCTCTTTCTTCTCCTCCAACCGATCGAGACCAATCGTTACAGAAGGCCTGAATACTGACCTGCAACGTCACAGCCTGTGGGCAATATTAGACCTACAGCTTGTTGCCACTTCACAGTTCTGTATGACGTGGCAAAGAGCTATTGGTCTAAATTACCCACAGGTTGTGACGTTGCATGGCAGGTCTTCTATAACGAACGGTCTCGAAAAAATTGTAGGCCCTTGGAGGCTGCATTGCATATGCCTAAGCCCGCCCTGACAAGACCATGAAGTCTAAACTAGAAATAGTAAGGCTCACACAGTGTTGCTTTTTTAATGAGTATAATCGGACATACATAGATACTGGATTACTTTAGTATTTATCAAAACAGTAATATAAAAACATACATTCTTGAAACACTTTGATTGGTGCAACAGCTACTTCTTATCTTCCGATATCTTTTGAAAGCAAACCTAGACCTAGACTGACCCACAGGGGCCGCCTATAAGTTTGTGTATAACTCCATTGACTAATAATAATAATTATAAGGCTTGTATTCAAGACCGAAGATTAATGAGGAATGCAGTATTTCCCGTGGAACGCAGCCCCAGCTGTGACCTACATATTTTGCCACATTCATTGTCCACCCACGGTCGATTAAGATTTTATTTTCGCCGTCTACGTCTGTCTTTTCTTTTGGTTTGAAATGTGTATTCCGCGGACATTCTAAGTGATCTTTATTAACCATTGAGCAACACGGAGTTGTGATACGTTGTGTGGCGTGAAAGCTAATGGTGTTTATCTAATAATCAATGGACATTCAAAGGACAATGAGAATGGTTTCAGTATTGTAATTGTTCTCATTGATAACCTCCCTTTTCTTTGAAGATAAACATATTATGGTACTGAGATTTATATGTGAGTAATGAGAATTTTCAGCTTTGGATTCCTTACGACAGACAATTATAGGGCAGTCAAAGTTAAAATTTAACCTTACGACCATCGAAATAGTTGACCTTTATATATGATGTTTTCTGATTCTATGGCCGATGGTTAAAGAGAGTGTCATGTAGCCAGCACAACGACCAACCGCATTTACTTTACCCAGCTAATGTAAGGTATCCCATTGGTTTTGGGCGTCCTAATAATACCGAAGTTAAAGTCTCAGCCATCACCGAGATTCGAACCCAAGACTAATCCGTTGGAAAGGTATCCTTATTGTGTCCTTATTGTAAAAGATGATACTATAAAGCTCCTCTAGCAACAATCTTTGTATGTCTAATAAGGATCACAATTAATATGCATACTTATTTTTTCCCATAAAATAATATATTTCAAAGTCCTATTAAAAACATCCGGATCTAAAAAGTAATTTTTTCCCGGTATTAAGATAATTGTTAGTAGGAATTAGACCTGCGTGTAATGAAGTTTCCCGGGAAGTTATGCTATCTTTATAAGTGTCATAGAGTGTTTATATCATCATTGGAAATATCATTTATTATGCTAAGAGAGCAGAGCAGCATACCATGAGGATAAAAGACTAGAGCAATAACCCCCATAAGGATACAAAAAAAACATGCCGCCACATGTTCTCGACCTGTATGGTGACATACGCTTTACATACAACCGCAGTGCATTTGGAACAAAGGCGGTGCAAGGCGTAGGTAATCGCTCACGACCTCGCTTCAAAGGTGTATCCATTACTTAAAAGACGCTCGTCTGGTAGTACACAGTCACCAAATCTACTACTTCATCCACTATTTTTTTAAATGACCAAACAGATGTCAAAAACTGTTGAAGATGAAGTGACTGGTATGGGGAAAAGAATCAAATTGTATTTTTTTTTGTTTTGTTCCATTGCAATATGACCTGTAACAAAGCTCAACACTTTTCATTTATCTTAAGATTTTGTCATACAGCACCCGGCACAGTTGCGGAAAACTTTATCGGAGAAAATGTAACTACCACAATTCTGGAAGAAAATGCGTTAAATTTTCAAAAACTGTTGTGTCCAAAGATACGACGATGGCGCAAAAACGGTATGCGTTAACATTCAAGTTATTCCGCGAGGTTGTCATTGTCTTGAACACTCCACAGCTTATTAAACGCTTCCAACTGGCTTGCGTCTTAAATAGCCTCTGACAACCAGTACAACTTCCGGCGGAACTAATTTCACTAACAGAAGAAGGGGCGAAGGCAAGTAATAAGCGCTTAATCCAGTAAGCTACGGGAAGGAGGGGGGGGGGTCGTTATCGTTGCTGACTACCCACCTAGGAGAAGTAAAACTCTTTAATTCAAACCTCTGCTGCCTTGTAGCTAAACCCAATCACGGGAAAGGCTTCGGGAGTTAACCCTGAGGAAAAATCAGGAGCCGGCGACCCTTAGGCAGTTAGCAGGAATCAGTACTAAATCCTGGAGGAGCCTGCGACGCCACTGATCCCAAAACTGTATCGGCACTTGCCGTTCCTTTGGATACATCAGCTGCACGGAGAGGGGTGAACTAATGTGTGGGTTGACATCATTCCGACCACAGCTAATGCCCATGCATTCATTTCATTATCCATGACATGATCCACAGTCACTTCGCGACTGAATGACGCCATATTCCAAAAGAGGAAATAATCCTATGTGTAAGTGAGAGCAGTAACTTCCAACCTTTCGAATGATACCTAGAGTAACTTACATCTATCGAACACCTTCGTTTTAAGGTACTTATCGAACACCCCATTGTATTTTTTAAAATTCTCCTTTATTTCGATGATTATAAAGAAACTAGTCCATTCTTATTGTGCATCGTCCATTTCTTGATAGTTAAGTTATAGTTAGTTTCATTTTCACCCGAGGATCATTTTTTTACTTATATTCAAAGTGCATTGGTAATATTGGTATAAAAATTTCACATTTTTTGAACTCTTGGGAAGAGTGGAGTGATTCTCGGGTTAAGGGTATTTTTTAATGCTAATGATGCTTCAGCTCAAAAAAACTATATAATACGCTTCTAATTAGGCTGAGACATATTTACAACTATTTACTTGAAAGTGTCCTTTGTTACCTAAACATGAAAATTGAGGTTTAAAAAGGGGGTGTTCGATAATAGCAGTTTTTATATAAGTAATCTCAGCTTCGTAAGATATCGAACGCCATTTTAATGTTAAAAATAAACATCAAAGGGATATAACCCAAAGAAGACAAAATATTTAAATTATATATTTTTTAATTGTTATTTTTTAAAATAATGTAATGCAAAGTACAGATATAAATTAATCATATGTTACAATTTGTATCAGCTATTTGTGGTTTACCGTAAATGTGCTATATTTTTGTAAGTAAATAGATTTACATCGATATGCACTAATTGTACCCATTTTAAAAGCTTGATTTTATGACACATATATTATAGCTTGATGCTAATAGTAACTATACCGCGCCACAGTGAGGAACAGAGTGGAATGTATTCAGTTGTGGAATGTATTCAGCTAGTTGTTTCTTTTTCAGATGCCCCATTCTATTAACTTCTGAATTATGTGTTATAAACCAATACCTAGCGCATGTGCTTGATGTGAAGAGATATTAATAAAACGAAAGGGCAAAGGGGGAGGTATAGAATGCAGATATGGTATTTTGAAATAAAAATGTCTTGGGCAGGTAAAGAAAAAAGGTCGGGGGGTGGGGGAGAGAAATAGTCAAGACACTATATCCAGAGATCATCAATAATTGATCGACCATTAGAAAAATATTTGACGTCAGCCTCAAATACAAGAGTCAGTTGTGCTTCTCAATCTAGACGTGTGGCGCCGGGTCTATAAAATTAAATATATATATATTTTTTTGCCATAAAGTATGATAAAGCTCATAATGCGCTACAAAGACACTCCTTTGAAACATCACAAATACACAAAATAATAACAATAACACATTTAACCACTCTCTTATTCTGCCTACACCCCCTTACCCGCGCTTCCACTCTCCAACATTCACACTTTTTCAGTGCAAAGTAACAACGTAAATATCAAGACTCAATCCAAACGCAGCCACCAGACTAACACACAACAACAAAAAAATGGTCAGTGATAGCGTAACACACAGGTGTAAACCAGGCCATCAACACGGCCCCAAAACATTGTTCAAGTTGTAGTAAGAACAATGTTGAGGGGAAAGGGGGAGGAGCCATCAGTCGAGTACCTACGGTCAAGCCGCTAATTAGGTCACAAACACTAGGCATGATAGATACGTAGTATATACAGATATGTTGTTTGTGTGTGTGTGTGACAAATACTAAGTGTGCTCTAAAATACGGGGTTTTTTTTTGTTTTTTTTTTGGTCAACCAGGTGGTTTAGGGAGGGCGGATTTATCTACATCTATAGGTAACACAGCTTGCAAGCTACCATAGCTTTTCAGCACCCCCCCCCTTCCCCGCCCAGATCGAAAAATATCTAGCACTGACTTTTGGGCTGTTACATACACTGAGCGTGCTAGATCGGCGGCGGCTAGTTACTTAGGGCCGCGTACCGTATGTTTTGTTTTTAGGTCAACCAAGTAAACTGTTGTGTCCTGCAATGACTTGGGGAAAGCGGGATTATCTATTGGCTACCAAAGCTTATTAGGCTCTCCCTCAAATAAATAATATCTGGATTTAATTTATTAATGGCCTTATGTCTCAAAATAGCTTAGACCTAAATAAGTACTACGGTAATGCGTTACTGGGCTTAGCACCGTCAGTTTCTAAGCAGAGCTGATCAGTGATAGATTCCTTCGATGTGGACCATTTGAAAATGACTAAAAATCTGTCTTTCTTGACATGGCGTAAAAAGAAAATGATATAAATAAATAAAAAATATAGATTATAACACTTTTGAAACACCATACTTTTCACAAAATTTTAAGATTATAACACTTTTAAAACACCATACTTCTCGTGTGTTCGATAAGTTCTTAATATGTTCGATAAGATAAGATAAAGGTAAAAAAGTGTTCGATAATTTAAGCTTTTGAAATCATCAACCTGACCCATTTTAACATCAAATATAAGTTTAACTATGAGTAGTAATAGAATAAAACATGTCTACTTTTTAAGAAAAATGGATGAGGAGTTCATAGATACAATCAGTTTTTTTCTAGGTCTAATTTTTACGGAGATACACAAATTCAAACATAAAAAATGTCGGCGAATGAGCTTAACTTGTTCGATAAACGTAAGTTACTGTAGAATTAAAAGAACTTGATCTCTTAGTGAGCCAATGTTATCAGGCAGAGGCTTTAGTATTTAACAGAAAAATAAATTGAAGGAAATTTATCCAAAAATGTACATGCTGTTAAATAATGGCAATTTGTTTTTGATTCCGAAGATTAAGGATGAGTGTAGTAGCTCAAATGACCTGGAATTTTATTAATATTACATGCAGTTACAGCTTTTATTTAAGAAATGTATTTACATGGACTTACAGATTGGTATTTTTATTGTTAAAGCTAATATAATCGCTTGCCTTCTAGGATGTCTAAGACCTTAAATACTGTACTGTATGATATCAGTAAAACTTAAGGAAGGAAATTTCCACTTCTATTTTTTAAAAATATATTTTGTTAAATAGTATTTTAAGAAATATAAATAACTAGCAGTATACCCAGGCTACACCCGTTGATTTGATCCAATATTTATATTGTTTATTATGGCCTGAACAACCTTTTATTTTTTTGTAGTGTAATAGACCGGTCACATTTTAACGATCAACATAATTTTTTAGCCCATGAATTAGTGTAACTGTTACAGTGAAATTTCAGGGCCTGCTTTCTATTTCCTATTCTCTCTCTTTCTCTCTCTCTTTCGCTCTCTGAAACTCCTATTTTGTGTTTTGTTTTTTAAACTCTTTCTCGAAAAAAAAATGTCACTAGATCTATCTTATTAATGTTATTAGTACTGGTTTAGTTTTTTTTTTTTTATTTAGACCGCTTCCTAACCTGAGGTCCTAGTTTCGAATCTGGGTGAAGACTATAATTTTGAATTTTCAGGCTGCCCCTGAGTTCAACCAACTCTAATTGGTACCTGACTTTAGTAGGGAAAAGAAAAAGGCGGTTGGTCGTTTTGCTTGCCACATGACACCCTGCTTGACAACCGTTGACTATAGAAACAGATAACCTTAACATCATCTTTTTTTTACCCTCGCCTACTGTTAACTGTATTTGTGTTGTATGTTGTACTATGCTTCTGTCTCATGTTGTAACATACTTCTGTCTCATGTTGTAACATACTTCTGTCTCATGTTGTAACATACTTCTGTCTCATGTTGTAACATACTTCTGTCTCATGTTGTAACATACTTCTGTCTCATGTTGTAACATACTTCTGTCTCATGTTGTAACATACTTCTGTCTCATGTTGTAACATACTTCTGTCTCATGTTGTAAAATACTTCTGTCTCATGTTGTAACATACTTCTGTCTCATGTTGTAACATACTTCTGTCTCATGTTGTAACATACTTCTGTCTCATGTTGTAACATACTTCTTCCTCATGTTGTAACATACTTCTGTCTCATGTTGTAACATACTTCTGTCTCATGTTGTAATATACTTCTTCCTCATGTTGTAACATACTTCTACCTCATGTTGTAACATACTTCTTCCTCATGTTGTAACATACTTCTGTCTCATGTTGTTACATACTTCTGTCTCATGTTGTAACATACTTCTTCCTCATGTTGTAACATACTTCTGTCTCATGTTGTAACATACTTCTGTCTCATGTTGTTACATACTTCTGTCTCATGTTGTAACATACTTCTTCCTCATGTTGTAACATACTTCTTCCTCATGTTGTAACATACTTTTGTCTCATGTTGTAACATACTTCTGTCTCGTGTTTAAATACCCTGTTATCTCATGTATGCATCTGCCTCATGTAACATGATTTTTCCTCATATTTTAACATGCTTGTGTCTCATCCCAGTGTGCTTATGTGCCAACCTAATAATGCCTAGAATATGTTGAACTGGATTGTGAATATGCCTGCAACATTTGTGTTGCTGTATTTGAATTTACATTTTCGAAACCAATCCATTTTTTTTTAAAAATGCATTAAGAACTTCAGCGATAGATTGTGATCGATGCAGTGTGGGGGCGTGATGGTTGAAGGATAAAGCACTTGGCTTCCAAACTGAGTTCTCGAGTTCAAATACTGGCGAAGACTAAGAATTTGAACCTCAGAACTTTTAGGACGCCCCTTGGTTCGCCCATCCCTAATGTGTATCTTAAATACGTAGAGGAATAAAGGCGGTTGCTCGTTGAGCTGGCCACATGACACTCTTGTTAACCGTCGGCCATAGAATCAGATGAGCCTTGCATCGTCTGCGGTCATATATTTCAAGATCTGAAAGGGGAACTTGAACTGTTTGGTTTACTCAATAGCTGAAACTGTCAGTATATCTATTGAGATATATAAACATGAACAAACAACTAGGTAATAGACCACTTGAAACTACCCCAAGCACTGCATTCAGGACTACATCCTTTGTCTATGTAATACAACGAATACATATTCACCCATCCAGACCTCTCCAAAAACAGACGCAATAGCGCTATTGAGTCAAGTGGAGGGAAAATCAAGTGAATAATACAATGCAAGGGAGTAAACTCTATGATGAGTGTGTACTGGGGAGTGGTTGCGGTTATTATATGCTAGTGAAAGAGACGCGTGGATCTTTGCACAAACGATGCCACGGTGCTATACATGTAGAATAGTGTTTCTCAAACTTTTTCTTGAACTGACCACTTAGCATATTCTGAGTAGTTAACGGAACACTTTGCTTATTTTTTTTGAAGAGACTAAGTCACGTGGTGGCCTACTGGCCTACTAGTTAATACTCCAGTAGTTCTCCTCGCGAAACACTAGGGCCCTGCACACTAGTGGATCCAGAACTTTGGAGTGGGGGGGGGGGGGCGATTTTTTTCCAAACCCTTACCTAACGCCCAGTAAACCCTAACCCTATGTATAAACGTGCGTACAGCATATATATATATATACAAAAGCGTTTTCTTGCATTCTTCACTACAGAAATGCTTTCTCCTGACATATGCAGCATATTATTCATCAGTGGGGTTCGCCCCGACGCCATGAGCGTTTCCCTCGCATTATTCACTGCAGAAACGTATTCTCCTGACATCTACAGCTCATTATTCATCAGTGGGGTTCGGGGCGAAGGCCTGACGCCATAAGCGTTTTCTTGCATTTTCACTGCAGAAACGCATTCCCCTGACATCTACTGCTCATTATTCATCAGAGGGGCCAAAAGCGTTTTCTTGCATTCTTCCCTGCAGAAACGCATCGTCCTGACATCTACAGCTCATTATTCATCATATTAAAAAAGGACCGTTTGAATAATGTTTTACTTGAAAAATATTCTAATATAAATGTATAGGCCCTTACTACATTGTAAATACAACGATTGGAAGATACCCCACATATTTAGATGAAGGCTTTGAGGATCACAGCCGAAAAAAAAATATTCGAAAAATAATATTTAAAAAAAAAAGCTCATTTGTAAGTGATACATTTTGTTCAACATGCATGTTTGTTACTTTGTTTTGTTACAGAACTATAATTCAAAAATTTCAGAAGTGGGAGTAGAAATTAAGTGGACTAATTAGATTCTACTCTTTTTTTTTTCCTTTTTTTGGGCGGATGGGGCCAAGTGGGGGGGGGGGGGGCGATTGCCCCTATTGCCCCCAGCCCCTGGATCCGCCAGTGGCCCTGCGGAGCACAGTTTGGGAAACGCTAGAGAAATATGGTATTCTACTTTTTAAAAGATGATTACTTTTTCAGAAAGCTATGAAGGCGATGAATGCAACCTAATAGATGAAGCAACAGTAACAACGGGAACTTATCAAACAATAAGGAGCTAATTGAGCTAGATTATCTCATTCACAAGAGCTGCAAGCTCTTCAAGCTGTACTTCTGTGATTTAGATTCCTTATGCCTACTTTCCTTGAAAATGGGAATATTCCCCACTGTTTCTCTATACTAATGAATATTATAATAAATGAAAAACTATCATGGAATCCCCATATTGATGAAACTAATTTAAAAAATCAATCAAAGCATTAGGCTTTAAAGGAAATGTCTAGCAATAAAATAAGACCATAAAAACTAAAATGTTATTTCACCTTGGTTATGCCAATAATAGAATATGCATCCTCTGTTTGGGACCCCTCAACTCAAGAAAACATTAAGAAACTGGAACAGACACAAAATAGAGCAGTGAGATTTTATAACAAACGAATGTTCACACTTGACTAGAGTAACACCATTAGTGAAATTACTAAATTTAGAAAGCCTTCAGGATAGAAGACCTAAAAGTAAAGTAGCAACTATACATAAAACATTAAACCAAAATCTTCAAATAGAAAAACAAACCCTAATAATATACTCAGAATGACACAAAGAAAAAGGCACATGCCTTGTCCCATATGCTAGGACAAATTTGTACAAATGACCAATGTTAAGCCCCTTACAGCCTTATAGACTTGTTTGAATGTGGTACTCAAAACATATATATTTGTGTATAGTATTCAGGCAGTAAAAAACTACAACTTAGCTTCATCCATCTACCACAGCTGTGTACCACTAAAAACTATTATGAATGATTAATTACTGAACTTAATTACTTTTGGAGTGCTTTCAATTACCATACACATTTAATTAATATCCTAGTACCCGCCGAGCTAGGATATTGATAAGTAATACATATCGATTTTTTTAAATTGGGAAGCGATCATTTTATTCCATACAAGTGGATGGTCTGATTACACGAGCTATTCATGTGTTACAATAATGGCTTGCTACCAAAGTATTCGTTCTAATAAGCAAATAATTCGATTATGATTCTTATATTTACTATTTGATCAATAAAGCTGAAAGAACAAAAAAAAATGAATTATGCTATTTTTTTTTTTGTTGTTTACGATAGAAACAAGATTACCAAGAAAGTTAGAGTTTTCAGATAAAACTCAAATGCGGCCCTTAAATTGTCCAACAATTGGGCCCTCTGTTTTAGTAAGGAATACGCCGAGGATTCAGCTCCTGTCGCCTCAGGGTAGCGTGGAAGCGTCTAGTAGTGGAACTAGATAGGCTAACTATGGGAGGGCCCCGTCCTGGCTACCTTTGGTGAGCTTTTTTTTATTTATCTCACTTAGGGTGGGTATGGAACATGTAGCCCACCAGTCCAAAAATATCCGTCACGTCGTTTCACAACAATAGTGTCTCGTATATATTTACATTTTATGCACAGAACAGTGGCGGTTATAGTATAGGAACATTAGGTAAGTTCCCCATGGTTAGCGCTGCCTTCAGCCTCTTATAGCGAGTGGACTCAAGACCGAGGCGCGACATGGTCCCATTACTCGATCCATGGCCAATGGTGGCTGTTGATTATTTGTAGATCTAATTAGTTTCCACGGGAATATATGAAGCAATGATTTACAAATAATCAACAGCCACCATCTTACCTCCCTTTCTACAAAGCAGACGTGTGCTTGTTCGTATGTTCGGATTGTTTGTATATAATTTATCGTATTAAGACTGGGTAGAGCGTATTAAACAAAGTGAGTCCTCCTGTTGTGGGTGGGTGGGGGAAGTCGAGCAGGATGTTCTATTCAAGGATGTCGTGAGTTGTCTAGTATGGGTTAAGTACCACTAAATAAAATGTATGTAGCCTCTGGTTTGGTAGACGTTTAGCTGAATTCTGATTAGTTAAAAATTATGCAAAATATTGTAACGACTCTGAGAAGCACAACGTTTTCAAAAGTGCCAAGGTGAGCATCATAGTGTGCTTTATCCTTTACAACACATCAATACAATGAATTAATCCAAAAGATAAGGCAGAGAAGAATTCCAATAGAGAAGACAGAGAAGTAGTTAAATAGAGAAATTAGAGATGAATTCCTAGAGAGAAGGCTGAGAATAATTCCAAGAAAAAAGGAAGAGAGTACTCCAATAGAGAAGACAAAGAAGAATTCCAATAGAGAAGACAGAGAAGTAGTTAAATAGAGAAATTAGAGATGAATTCCAAGAAAGAAGACAGAGAAGAATTCCAATAGAGAAGACAGAGAAGTAGTTAAATAGAGAAATTAGAGAAGAATTCCAAGAAAGAAGACAGAGAAGAATTCCAAGAAAGAAGACAGAGAAGTAGTTAAATAGAGAAATTAGAGATGAATTCCAAGAAAGAAGACAGAGAAGAATTCCAATAGAGAAGACAGAAGAGTAGTTAAATAGAGAAATTAGAGATGAATTCCAAGAAAGAAGACAGAGAAGAATTCCAATAGAGAAGACAGAGAAGTAGTTAAATAGAGAAATTAGAGAAGAATTCCAAGAAAGAAGACAGAGAAGAATTCCAAGAAAGAAGACAGAGAAGAATTCCAAGAAAGAAGACAGAGAAGAATTCCAAGAAAGAAGACAGAGAAGAATTCCAAGAAAGAAGACAGAGAAGAATTCCAAGAAAGAAGACAGAGAAGTAGTTAAATAGAGAAATTAGAGATGAATTCCAAGAAAGAAGACAGAGAAGAATTCCAATAGAGAAGACAGAGAAGTAGTTAAATAGAGAAATTAGAGATGAATTCCAAGAAAGAAGACAGAGAAGAATTCCAATAGAGAAGACAGAGAAGTAGTTAAATAGAGAAATTAGAGATGAATTCCAAGAAAGAAGACAGAGAAGAATTCCAAGAAAGAAGACAGAGAAGAATTCCAAGAAAGAAGACAGAGAAGAATTCCAAGAAAGAAGACAGAGAAGAATTCCAAGAAAGAAGACAGAGAAGAATTCCAAGAAAGAAGACAGAGAAGAATTCCAAGAAAGAAGACAGAGAAGAATTCCAAGAAAGAAGACAGAGAAGAATTCCAAGAAAGAAGACAGAGAAGAATTCCAAGAAAGAAGACAGAGAAGAATTCCAAGAAAGAAGACAGAGAAGAATTCCAAGAAAGAAGACAGAGAAGAATTCCAAGAAAGAAGACAGAGAAGAATTCCAAGAAAGAAGACAGAGAAGAATTCCAAGAAAGAAGACAGAGAAGAATTCCAAGAAAGAAGACAGAGAAGAATTCCAAGAGAGGAGAAGAATTTTAAGAGAGAAGGCAGAGAAAGAAATCCATAAGATAAGACTGTGACGGAGGCAGCCTATTGTGTGTGTTGATTACCATCTCATCCTAGTTTTTTTTCAAATAAACATCCAACTCAATTCTTATTTCCTATCCTTTAGTGTTGCTTGCCAAGACCTGCTATGTTATGTAACCATAATAGTTGATTGGCAGTGGGGATCGCGAGTCTACAAGTAAGAGAAGATGGCAAGACGTCTTGACTGTGATAATTAAAGCCTCAGAGAATAGGTCAGAGGGACAGGCCTCTTTTCTTTCCATCTATCTTTCAACTCCTTCCTACGTTGCCCCGAGACCTGATTCCCAATGAGATCAAAGTCGTTAAGCTTGTAGGGTTACTAAATCCGAGACCTGTAAAATAAGTCACTGTATGTTTGCATAAATCACGTACAATGTATTGTAAATTGTTTTTATATGTTTTGGATGTTAATTCAGATAATCTACTTCCTAGTCCAAACCAGCCGCAGGACAACGGGGGGTGGCAGCGGACAGGCTATGAACCCGGGACCATCGAGACAACCGAACGGCAGCCCAGAGCACATACCACACGACCAGGTCTAATAAATGGTGACAATTTAAAATAAGAGAGAAGACCTTTCTGGGTCGTTTTTTTTTTTAAAAGACGGACCATTGCGCTTTAAGATCCTGTAAAGAGTTTCATCCCCAATGTATACACGGCATGAAATAGATTGACAGTACCCAACCCATTCACTTGAAGTGGTATAAGAGCAGAGTATTTCATGACCGTATGGGTTTCGATGTAGGCCTTAGTTATGAGATAGATGGGGTAGTTGCCACTGAAGGTTTATTTCTTCGAACATTGGGAGACTGACTCCTCCTAGCATTGCCAACTTCCAGGATCGTACTAAAAGTGACGCATTCTTAGCACGAACCCGACTTCCGTAGCGTAAAAGGGGGTTGGGGGGAGAGTAGAATTTTGCGCTAACTACCCTTGAATGGAAGCATTCTGATGTGCCTCAAGTATAAGCTCTGTGAGATATTTGTCAGCAGAGACCTCGAGTTCAGCCTGTTGTTATTAAGTAACAAATGATAATAGAAAGTCAACTATTATAAACTCAGTTTCAATAGAATCCACAATTTAATAAAAACAAATCTTATCTTATCTTATATAATACAGACGTTACTTAAAAAAAGAAGATGATTACTTCCTACGTAAATTAATTGATTTGTCTGGTTAATAAAAGAAAGAGCAATGTCTACATTATAAGCCCATTTCGATTGATGTATGTGGTCTTATGCTATTTTCTTCTGTATCTGGGTATATTTCGGACAACTGAAAGAGAAGGGAAGAGGGCCGGAAGTGGAAAGTTGGCATTGAAAGAAGGAAAGGTTGTTCGTTGAGACAAGTAAGGAGATATCCTGCTTGTGTCCACAAGTAATGTAATATTTGCTATAAACACTAGAGGACAAAATGGTCTTTCTGAAATACAATGTTTATCTACAATGCGATGACCTGACAGCGAGATTTAAAACATAGAATTCAAACATTCAATATAAAACGATCTCAATAAATAACACCAAATAACGTTTTGGCTGCCGAACTTCCACAAAGACTTCTCTTTCTCATCGTCTCTGGTAAACGATTTAAAAATCTTGCAATCAATTCAATTACTTTCAAGACGTCCCCATATAAGTTCAGCCACAATAGCTTTCTAGTTTCATGATAAACAAAATAGTGATAATGAACAATGAATATTTTCGATATGACATGAAATAATGACAATAATAATAAGGCGAAAGTCTTCAAGTCCGAAGATTAAGAAAGAATCGCAGGATTTCCATGGCTATGGACTGAGATGTGACATACATATTTTGGTACATCTAGTGCGTTGTCTGCTCGAGGAATCAAGTTCACTTTTGTCCATCTTTGCCTATCTTCGGCGGTAGCTTTACCTTTAGTCTATAATGAGTGTTCCGCAACCATTGTAATATCTTCAGATGTCTCTTTCAGAGAGTGCAAGCTGACACTAAAACTGGTGTTCAGAAGGCTTTCAGGGATGAGGTTACATCTTGGTTACGCAGAACCCGTAAAAATAAATGCCTTTGGCATACGATCGTTCCCCACATGGGATAGATCTCCTTCCATGCGCGATTGTAGAACTGTAAGACGGGCTTCCTAATGCAGCTGGGTTCCACCATGAGCATAAGATGGCAAGTCTACGCTACAAATAAAGTTGTTCTGCTGAATGTCGGTATGGAAGTATCGATCTATACATTACTAACAAAAGACAGTTCTTCGGCTGGCACTTCAAGAGACCTATCTGCATATTTGTTTTTCAAAGACTGGCTAACAGCCACAGGAATACCGTCCAGTTGGACTCATGTAGCGTTGTTGTTTCCTACAGCTGGTAGAAAGTAGAATATTCTACATCCACATGGAGGGCAAGCATTCAATAAAGGTGCTGGCTAGACGATGGGCAGTACTCCTAATAAAAGAAATCTACTTCTTTTTAGAATCATAGTTTTATTGTATTATCTTTGTCATCATAGTAGTGCCTCTGGATTGGTCTCTTCAGCAATTATAGGATCTGCAGCTGTAGAAGGATATATCCAAATACCTAATGGTTTAACTGATAATACTTCTAATAATGTTTTTAAGTAAGTAGGTTATCGAATGTTCCTGGTATTTCTGGGACCATGTAATTATTTGTGTGGTTGTTAAAATAATTTTATGGCGTTTTCCTGTTCCCCAATTCTTGATCATCTTGAACTATAATATGCTTTGCCACTCTTCTTGAGCGTAAAGTAGAGAGTGAAAGTCTCTTAATACGTTTCTGAATTATTTCGAATTTGTAAAGATCCTTAGGAGTTTGATACATTCTTTTCTGAAGTTAATATCGCAGAGATTATAAATTATTGGGTTGGCAGCACAGTTTAAAAAATAAGATCGGAGAAATAAATTGTACAGACTCTCCCCAAAGTCGGACATTGATTCGTACGAGTCCGGGGCCAAGTTCTTGAAGAATGCCAGCGCCAAGTACGGCAGGAAACCCAGGACGTAAATTAAACTGATGATGATAAGCATAACGGTGGTCCTGCTGACCCCTCGCGCTCTCCGTGTCTCTTTCACGCTAGGTCGCCGATTGTCTGGAATCGTAATCTCGCTGACTTTGCGACTTGTTGGCGTGACCTCTGCAGAGATGGCAGAACTCTTTGATTCCTCCTGCGTTGGTTTGAAATGTTCTGCTCCCATATCTCCATCCTCCACACACAATTTACCACCGTCGTGCACGTCCTCGAGGATTGCAACTTTCTGGATGTCGTTTTTGGCAGCTTCACGATCTTTCGCCGATTTCCTCGCACGCACCAAGGTATCATTCACAACGTCCTTGAACTTACGGCTCTTCCGCTGAAAGCTGTTATCTCGCGAGATTTTCCTAAACGAGATGATCGAGTTTTTCTTTGAGAGAAGTCCGCTGCCCGAGGCGCTGTCGAAGTCTGTCTGATCACCAGAATTTTCGGTCGTTGGTTTGCAGTATGTTAAGTCTATCCACTGCATGGCCTTGGCAAAGTCACTTCTGGCTTCTTGAAGAGACTTTTCTTCATCATCGACGTCTGTTTGTGATCTGTTAGGCGATTCCGTTGTATCATTTGTGGACATTGGTTGATCTTCTTCGCAGCTAAGCTCTCTTTGGCAGATGGGCTCCGCGAAACTCTCCACGACCTCATTAAAAGTAACGCTAGTCTTATGATGGCATTTCTTTTCCTGCTCGTCTGGTGGAGCTGATTTCAGCTTGACAGTCAGTTCTCTAAACATAGAAGCAATCACGTTACCGCTTTCATTGGATGATCGAACGTCTCCGCTTTCAATAACACACCGACTCTTACTAACTTTATTATTATTACTTCTATCTTCCAATTTAGCATGATTAGTGCTTTTGGGAGTTCCCGATTCAGGATTGGATTGTTTTTTCACGACGTTTTCGGGATTCCCAGAATCCTTCCGGACAAAAGACCTTGACCTGCTGCCGACGACAGGAAGACTCCCTCTGGATTCTTTTGTCGATTTTGAGGACACCTCACTGCTGGACTCCTTATCAGACGAGTTGTCGGCCTTGGCCTTACCGGTGCCGTGCATGTGCCTATGTTTCCAGGCCTGAATCCCGATGAGAATGTAAAGGACTATAAGTGGCGTGCTGCAGACGATGAAGAGGAAAATGAAGAAGGCGGCGTTCATCAGCGGCCATTTTGTGTCCCTATATGCGTCATCTATCGTGCATTCGTAACCATGGATACCAGGCGTCGGCGTCGGCTTGGTCTGGCGGCCATTAATAACTGCGTAAGGGATAGAGAATAGCAGTGAGGCCAGAGCTAATGAAACGCTAAGAATTTTAGCGTGTGTGACATTAATCTGCCATTTGAAAGGCCTGCAAATTTTCCTGTACCTAAAATAGAAAACAAATAATAAGCATTAGACTATTTTACTGACATGGCCAACATATTACATTATACTATTACTAAAACGAAACACTGTTTACCAAACACTATATACCAAACAATAAAAACCAAATATATACCAAACATTATATACCAAGCACTACATACCAAAAGTTATATACCAAACACTACATATATAACAAAAGGTACAATAAAGCGTTCACTTTATAATAAACAGTAAGACTAAGACTAAGACTGCTTTATTGATTCTTACGGAAATTTGTTGAGATTATAAGGACCCTTATCTCATATAAAGACAACACAACAGAAAAATACACATAAATACAACAGACACAACATAAAGAGTTCATTCAGCGACTACACACAGGTATCTTGGTGCATTTCATGTTCCCTGATCAATGAGTGGCGGTGATAGAGTCTGACCGAGTGAGGTACGAACGAGTTTTTGTACCGCTCCGTTCTTGTTTTGATTGACAGCAGTCGTCCACTTCGCGACGACCTGACGTAGTTCTTGATGGAGCGGGTGGCCGTTGTCTTCCATGATTTTTTCGATTTTTCTTAGGCACTTTTGCTCAAAAAGTTCCTTTAAATGTGGTAATGTTGTGAGTGTAATTTTTGATGCTTTTTTAATGATGTTTTCTAGACGTCGCAACAGTTTAGATGAGGCGTTGCCTTGCCAACAAGTTATTCCGTATGTTAGCAGATTTTGTATAGTCGCGCCGTAAAAAGTCTCAAGGATCTTCTTGTTTAGTTTAAAGCTATTGAGTTTGTACTTAACAAACAGATTTACAATATATATATATATATATTACAAAGAATCACTCAATTTACAAGCCAAGCATGTAACTATTTGTCAGCCAGTTCTACACGAGAAAGGGTAAGACAATAACGCTTACAAAAACATCATTCTTCGTCTATAATTTTTCCTGTTTTGTGATTTTTAAAATTTTGCAATCAAACTTTGATTTCAACCAGACATACCCACAAACTTTGATTTCAACCAGACATACCCACAAACATTTATTCCACCTCTGTCCCTTTCTGCTTTATTAAACATGTTACAAGTTATTTAAATTGACAATCTACAATATTAGACATTAAAATAATTAGTTTGAGAATGCCAAAATTGGTAGCACTCTACAGAAGAGATCAAGAATAAGTTTTAAAAATTCCATAATTGGCAATATTCCATAATTGGCAATATTCTACAGACGAGATCAAGAATACGTTTTAAACATGCCGTAATTGGCAACATTCTACATAAAGATTTAAAGAATAAACTGGCTAAATTCCTCTTATAGCTACAGTTTTGAAGAAGTCAACTCAAAGAGATACCATACCTTGTCACAGCTACTGCAACGAGCACCATAGCTGCCACCATTGTGGTGAAGGCGTTGAAGAAGAGGCGTATCTTGCAGACGTGGGGTTTGTCAAAGTCCCAGAGGTGGAACATATCGTAAATTTCACCTAGACGCCAATATATATCGAATATCAGTTAGACATATCATAAAGTTAAGTGTCTAAATGATCTTGTTTGATTGAAAACTACTATCCCGAGCAAATAAACAAACTTTGAAATGACGTCATAGTGCTGTTGATTGCTTCAGTGTAGAAAGAGAAATGTAAACAGTAAGTTTATTTTTAGATTTTATTTTACATTGGTTTCTCGTAGCTTCGAGTTTCTACAGTTTCTACATAGGAAAGTAAATATGCATCTATAACTATATAATTGTCTTTTTCTCTCTCTCTCTCTCTCTATCTCTCTCTCTCTCCCTATCTATCTATCTATCTATCTATCTATCTATCTATCTATCTATCTATCTATCTATCTATCTATCTATCTATCTATCTATCTATCTATCTATCTATCTATCTATCTGTCTGTCTGTCTGTATGTCTATCTATCTATCTATCTATCTATCTATCTATCTATCTATCTATCTATCTATCTATCTATCTATCTATCTATCTATCTATCTATCTATCTATCTATCTATCTATCTATCTATCTATCTGTCTATCTTTCTATCTATCTATCTATCTATCTATCTATCTAACTATCTATACCTATATCTATCTATCTATCTATCTATCTATCTATCTATCTATCTATCTATCTATCTATCTATCTATCTATCTATCTATCTATCTATCTATCTATCTATCTATCTATTTATCTATCTATCTATCTATCTATACCTATATTTATATCTCTATCTATATATCTATCTATCTATCTATCTATCTATCTATCTATCTATCTATCTATCTATCTATCTATCTATCTATCTATCTATCTATCTACCTAAATATCTATATATAGAGAGACAGAGAGAGAGAGAGACAGAAAGAAGAGAGAGAAAGAGATAGAGAGTGTGAGAGAAAGAGATTGGGGAAGGTTAATATTATATCTTTGGTTATACTAGACTAATAAGAACTAGAGTGCATTAAAAACTATTAACCCTCAGCATACGACACATTATCAACTCAGTAAAAGTGAGTAGTCTGATACAAAAATTGGCGGTAAAGACATGCTAGAGCCAGACTGTTGACAAACAACTGTTTATTAAGCAGACTATAAGTCTAGTCTAGAGAGAGATTTTCAACCACTTGTGGCGTATAATAAAGTGCATTTCCTTTTAAGAGGACTTTAACTTAAGGAGAGGTCCATTTATGACGTCCACAATAATAGAAACATGTCATATCCAATGGGAAGAGGTGGGTGTTTCGAAAATTTAGTTTAAGTGTGAGCGTCTAGAATGGATAATCCTTCAACTAATTATTTTTTTTCTCTCTGTTGAATGGGTTCAACGTCAAGTATTAGGTGGGTGGGAAATTAGGGTTAGGATTAGGTTAGGGGTTAGGGTTAGGGTTAGGGCTAGGGCTAGGGTTAGGGCTAGGGTTAGGGCTAGGGTTAGGGTTAGGGCTAGGGCTAGAGTTAGGGCTAGGGTTAGGGTTAGAATAATGTGTATTTGCATCATCACTTCTCCTTTGTAATAGATCTAAGAGTTGAGTCGAAGACCATTGAAACTCGAGGCCCATAAAAGTCATCCCTCCTCCCCCAATCGGCCTGTCATACCAACAGCTCTGTTTGAGCCGGATCCAAGAAGATGTAACCCTAACCCTAACCACTAACCGTAACTTGTTACATCCCTTTTATCTTTGGTTTGCATCCCGGCTAGAGACAATGCCGAATAGATTGGAAAAACTCCCTGCTATTCCCTGTATCACATCAGCTACGCGGGTGTTTGCCATAAAATGTCCTGCTGAGGAACGGTGTATGACATATTTGTTGGGGCTCGCTTCCATCTTTACATTCTTTCCTATTGGCCTAATCCCATTTATCGACCGTATGTCCGTATCCACCCAGGCGCCATGTTGTAGCTGAGAAACAAAGTTCGATAGTTTTCGTGAAATCCAAAAAAAAACTCTACGTTAATTTTTTTAAACAATATCTCTTATCAGCTTGCAAGCTCTTTATAAGTTTATGGATCTACAAAAACTTGGAACCTGCATACGGATCTCGAAAACGCTCTAAACAAATTTCCTAAAAACTTGACAGTTTCTGCATATCTTTGAGAAAGAAAAAAAATTACTTGCCAATTATCCACACAGGAAAAAAATCTAATTTGACCGTTGTAATTTTTCAAAATATGATCATCTTTGAATCAAATTGAGTTTGGTGATCTATACGAACAAACGTCAGTGGGAATTCCCAGATTATATTCACTACAGTGTGAAATAAACAGATAGACGTTCAGAAATAGTCTAGACCAGTGATGCCCAAAATACGTCCCGCGGGCCACATCCGGCCCTCCATCCGGCACGCCGAAACGTCTTCCCAATGTGTAGAAAATTGCCCACAAAATATTTTTAAAAAATTGAAAATTATATCTTTCCCTATGCTAGGATTTCACTAATTCTCTGATGGATTTGTACCACGACCTTTAACATATGTGCGTTTACGAAATGGAACTCTGTAGAATCTAAAGTAAACGGACCTTTACTTTAGTTGTGGAACTTGATAATAAGCAATTAACATTATTGTTTTATTAAAAAAGTCTGACTGTTTAAATAAAAAACACATTAAACGTCTTTAGCAGACAAAAATGGCAACATTCTTGATTTGAGCTGCGAATAAAAGATTATTAAACTACGCCTAGAGATTGTGGATTTATGAGAATATTAACCAATCAAGAGACGAAAATGAGTCGGTGCAAAAGCTACGATGTTGCTCACATTTCAAGTAGTGGAATAAAGCTATTTTCCAATGCGAAAAAAAAAATACTTCCAATTTCTCATTAATTAATGTAACTATTAGATCTACGGGTTTCTTATAGTTTCAAGTCAATTTCATTAGGTTTTGTTTCTTTTCGGTAATGTGGCCCGCGACACAAGTGTCGGAAATTGAAATTGCCCGCAGGTCAAATTTGGTTGGGCATCACTGGTCTAGACTAATATCTAGACTAATATCTTTTTTGTTTCTAAGTGTGGATCTATATCACCAAATTAGAATCTTCTAATTCGTCTCACTAACTAGATCCAGTATGCTAGTCTAGACTACTCTTCAAGTTATATAAGTCTGGATCTTTTTTTTTACCAACCGATATCATATCTCTAACTAAATCCAGTATTTCTAGTCTGGACTCTTTTATAGTTACCATATCTGAATCTATATCTACAAACTAGAATTTTATATACTCATAGTAAACTTATACATAGGCGTAATCATGATTTCTTCTGAGCTGGAAGGGGGAATAGGTGGGGGAGTAAAAATGTTCTTTTTTTTTTTAAATTCAATTTTGTTAGTTATAAAGGTCATCAGCTTCAAAAGGAGGAATTGTTTTTAAAAATACAATGTTTCTTATGTTACTTGCATAGACTCATATATACTACTCTTGACTGGACATGGATATATTTTAACACTACAAAAAAATGTGAAAATTTTTTTAAAAGTTGGATTAAGGCGTTGTTTTGTAAGGTAGTTAAAAGAAGTAAAAATGTATTTTTTTCAACCCTAACCTATGTAACATATAATTTAATTTTTAGATCTGGATCTAGTAATTGAACATAAAAATAAGAGTACTTTGGTCTTATAATTATTATTTTGCAATTTTTAGTTACATAATCTAGAAAAATCTAGGTAATCAATCTATTTAAATGTACATAAGATAATTTAAATCAACATGAATTATTTCCATCTAGGATTTTTGAAACATTATCTCAATGGAAACAAACAGGAAATAGCTTTGTTTCATATATTAGAGTGAATATCCGAGAAATGATTTTGCATTATTTCTAAACTTTGAAAACTAAAGATTATTACTTCTCTAAGACAGAAAAGATTGATTGGGGCGACTACCCTTAGAGCAGCTGTTCTCAACCCTTTTAGCTTCGCGACCCCCTAATACAACTTTTCACTAGGAGGCGACCCCCAACCATAAAAAAAAGTTTTTGTCTAGGTAATTGTGATTGAGCTAATGTTATAAAATGGTGATCAAAATGTATAGAACTAATATCCATGATGTCAATTAATTGCTAGAAACGTTTCATATTTATTTAGTATAAAATAAATTTGTGCATATTTTATGACTTTCATTTATTAATTTTCTAAAGCCTGCTTAAAATATTCACGTAACATGCTGTCACAACGTGTGTTGTGGTGCCGGGGATTTCACTTGAATTAAAATAGTTGAATAAATGACGATCTAGGATTCACAATAAAAGATTCTTTGTTAAAACACAACTCTGGAACTTTATTTAAATATAAAACGTAAGTACAGCTTATGTACAAGTTACAGATCAACAAGCACAAGTAATATTACAAAGGCTTTAAATCAGAGCTCTTAGAAAACGTGACTATCTACTAGGACATTCTTTCATCGACTGGCGTTCTTTCTCTCTCGTCAATTCTCTGGCGCTAACTCTTTTAAAAAAATGTATTTATTTATTTTCAAATTAACCAATAGATTTGCAACATCATAATTACGTCTCGGGTAAAACCTGAGGCGCTGTCAAGGATCTAGATTTGTGGGGTAATTCCTGAGGCTCAGTCAAGGGTTTATATTTCTATTTACACACAAGCTTTTAAATGTGAAATATACAAATAAATCTATGTTGGCATCTGTGACATATTACCCCCCCCTCCATTTAGCATTTGTATGGTAATAGAAATGCTCATATTTATTAAAAATATTTAAATATACACAAGATACCATACATGAAATTATAGAAAAATGGTTGAGGTAACATATGACAATGCTCTGAAAAATAAAGTCAACTTGGAGATAACATTAAAAAAATGTAAATGCAGTGTCAGGTATATGAGAACAAAATTATTGATGATTTAGAACACCTGTTTCACTATTCAAGTGGTTATGAAAATGAGACAATATCAAAAGTTGTACAAAGTATAATACTTGAATAAATTAAATCTTGAATTGAATGAGTTACTTCTCTTCATGGTGCTTCATGATAAAATTAAAATATGACAATACAAAACTGATATACTACACCTGTGAAAAATGAGTAGACAAGTTAATTAATTAATTAAATATAACTGGATAATGTTCTTCCTTGACGAGTATGAATGATAATGGATCAAGTGACACTAAATATGGTATAGTACATATATAAAATGTAAGTGTGAAGTTAAGAACCCTTCTGAGTTGCCGTCATGGATGTGTGTACGTGTTTTCTAAACTTGAAGAAAAGGTCTTTCAGTTTATGAAGCTGTTGTCTCCATGTCATATTGATCTCACAGATAATGTCTGATTGAACCGCGTTTGAGTTTGGTGAAAATAAGAACTGTCCGAAACCAAAACTCAATTTTCTGGTTGATGAACTTTGACGCTGTAGAACAATGGTAGCAGAATGCTTTGCATTAGAATGTTCAATAGAGCAATGACTGAACAAGTCTGAGTTCAATCGGTCAATACAGCAATGTTGAAGAAGTTCATTTGTTCCTTTCTGAAGAAAAGTTGCCCCTTGAGTAGAAGGAGGATGAAACTTGGTGTTGTCAATGTTGTTGCTCTCTGAGTTGCTTTCAAATTGCAGAACTGGAAATGTTTCAGGACCACCGGTAAAGAAATCTGCATGGTCTGGAAACACTTTAGTGTCCTTCACTTTCTGTAGTGCTATGTCATCCAGAGTGATGACCTTGGGAATGTCAAATTGATTTGATGTTGGAATATCATCCAGAGTGATTACCTTTGGAATGTCAATTTGATTTGATGCTGGCAATGAAACATCTATCTCAGGAATGGGTGTTGATGATGTTTCTTCTTCTTCCTCAGGAATAGTTGCTAAGCTTGTAAAATTATCAACTTCTGCTTTGATGTCTTCATTATCTGTTTCATGGTAATGTTCAAGCATATGAACATGAAATACTCTGGTAACCTTGTTGACATTGATTTCATAAAGCAGGTTGGAAATCTTTCTGGTGATGGTAAATGGACCTTGCCATTTGTAGAATAGCTTGTTACTCCAATCTGGTAACAGTAAATTGACTTGATCTCCTTGAGCAAAATATCTTGATTTCATGTGTTCATGTAATATTCTTTGACTTCCAATGTTCATGGTTGTAATGGCTTCTTGAGTTGACTCACATTCTTTCAAATGAGGAATACTTGTATGAGTGTTAGAGTCAAGTTGCATAGTTTTTCTTTTGTCTGGTATAGCCAAAGTTGATTGAGTATAAGTTTCTTTAGTTTCTGCTTCTGGTTCTTGAGACTTGTCTTGATTGTAGCAAGAATTTTCAATGAATACCATAGTATTGGTAGATAATGATGCAGATGCAGTCTTGTTCAAGTCTTGATGTATGAAGTCATCATCAGTGGTTAGGGATGGAAAAGTACTTGGTAGAGGTGGGCTTGTATTGTCAGGTAGGGATGGACATGTAGAACTAGTAGCAGGTAGGGATGGACATGTAGTAACAGGTAGGGATGGACATGTAGTAACAGGTAGGGATGGACATGTAGTAGGCAGTGATGTCCCTGTAGATTTGCTTGAGTCATGATTCATAGATTCATTGTTGTCAATTCTGACTTTGTAGTCTGGTTCCTTCTTTGTTTTAGTTATGTTGCTTTTCTTTTGAGTTTGTTTCTTCTCACAATAATCATATTGACAATGTGAACAATTATTAATGTATTTCTTGACATCTTTGTTCAAGCTAGGCCAATAATATTCTTTGGCAATTCTCTTCTTAGTACTTGTTACACTCTTATGTATGGTGTAATGAAACTCATGCTTTGCTTCAAGTATTTGTTTTCTGTACTTTAGTGGTACATATATTTGTTCAATTACATTGCACTTGTGAAAAGAAGTCTTCTTGAGAAATCCATCTTCAAAATATGCCACACTGCATCCCAATGAAGCTTCCTGGTATAATAATGTTAATGTTGCATCATTCATTTGTTCAGCTTTGAATTCAGTATTTTTCAATTTTAATAATTCTCGTTTTAGTTCTTCTTGCCGTCTTTTGTCATCTTCTCTGTCTATCTCAGCTAATTTATTATCAAACCATCTTTCTCGTGCATGTGAAGGAATATTGCGTTTTTCTGCTAAAGCTATGGCTTCACCTATTATGTCTGTTGTTAAAGTCATGTTACAATGTTCCTTTGTTTGATATTCTTTTTCTTCCTGTCGATGAACCCATTCATCTGGTTTAGGTACTTGTTTTTCTTTAGCTATGTCAAATAATTCTAACCATCTTTGTGTTCTTGTCTTTGGAGACATGTTGAAAAATATGCCAACTTGGAATGTAGAAATATAGTAACGTTTTGAATATAACAAATCAATGTTAGTTATGCCGTAACTGGCTATGAAGTAGAACTTTGTTTTACAGTAGAAGTACTACTGCAGTCGTTGTGTTTTAGAACCGGAAGCCATATTTAATTTTTTTGTTAGTTTCTTGTATTGGAGCAAAATGTACAATATCTGGATTTTGGCTTTATCTCAGATATAATAATAATATAGTGACAAAGTTCTTGAAGCCTCAATTTGCCAATAATGCTTGACAGTAAAATTGTATTTCACTGGAGTCGTAAGCTTCGATATATAGATCTATTGAGCCGAGTACTTTTTTTACTGGTTTAACAGTTGGTTAAATCTGGTCTTCTGTTTACTTTGTGCCAGACAAATGATTATTTACTGGTCTTCTTTATAATGACTATAATGCCAGTTATTTGCTTTACTGGTCTTTTATATTGCCAGTTATTTGCTTTACTGGTCTTTTTTATAATGCCAGTTATTATGTATATTGGTCTTATTCCTTTTGCCAATTACATATAATAATAGATTTCGTGAGTTAGACGTAACTCTAACGAAAATCTTTATAAAAGAATTATCGATAACCAACTGACCTGTTAAACACAGAAATTCTGTTCTCCGTTAAATAAGAATGAAGTTCCTTTGAAGAGTTTAGAAATTGGTCCTAGATCTTGAATAAATTTCGTTAGAAGTTGTCCATAAACTTTTATTAGTCGGAGTGCCAGATGTCACAATGTGCGTTGTGGTGCCGGGGATTTCACTTGAATTAAAATAGTTGAATAAATGACGATCTAGGATTCACAATAAAAGATTCTTTGTTAAAACACAACTCTGGAACTTTATTTAAATATAAAACGTAAGTACAGCTTATGTACAAGTTACAGATCAACAAGCACAAGTAATATTACAAAGGCTTTAAATCAGAGCTCTTAGAAAACGTGACTATCTACTAGGACATTCTTTCATCGACTGGCGTTCTTTCTCTCTCGTCAATTCTCTGGCGCTAACTCTTTTAAAAAAATGTATTTATTTATTTTCAAATTAACCAATAGATTTGCAACATCATAATTACGTCTCGGGTAAAACCTGAGGCGCTGTCAAGGATCTAGATTTGTGGGGTAATTCCTGAGGCTCAGTCAAGGGTTTATATTTCTATTTACACACAAGCTTTTAAATGTGAAATATACAAATAAATCTATATTGGCATCTGTGACACATGCATTATTTACAATTTACAAATAATTACTAATCATGAACAATGTGGCGCCTAAATTAGTGCGAGCTTGTTTTTAGTTCACTAGATGAGGAATTCAATCCATGTTTATTTCTGTATTTAGAATTCATAGATGACTGGCAGAAAAAAAAAGTTTCACACAGGTACAGTGTTGGAACTGGAAGAGGAAGTCTTGAAAAAAAATCTCAACTAGAACGAATGACAGCAAACAATTAATCCTGAATTGTGTAACTAACATTGAAGAGAAATATTTAGATGCATTGCTATTGACGTTGCTAACATATGTCGATAAATCATACAGTGAGTTACAATGGATTCTTATGGTGACTCATTCTGACATCCAGACCGACATCCAAGCCTACTTAGAGCACCATCTGTGTGACTCATTCTGACATCCAGACCGACATCCAAGCCTACTTAGAGCACCATCTGTGTAATTCATTCTGACATCCAGACCGACATCCAAGCATACTTAGAGCACCATCTGGGCAGACAACACAATATTTTTCCAAGAAGTCTTTTACTTTTTCATGTTTAAGCAACTTTGTCAATTACATCGCATGTAGAGGTCGTTTATAGAGGTTTGAATATAAGCTTATCTTTGAAATCGCAAATTATGTTTATATCTTAAGTATACCGGAACTAGTTATTGTGAACAATTGACAACGCCTGTGTATTCATCAAGCTGGATGCTAAGTATTGTAAAAGAAGAAGACATCATTTTCTCAACAGAAGACATGTCAACTAATCTCCTGTGTATAGTGTCATCAGGTATGGAAATTGCACTAAATTTATTAATCAATTCGGCTCCAATCATAACGAGCTGACAAGAACTCCTTGGTAATGGTGAGAGGTTTCAGAACTCTGGTAATTCTGATAGCCACCAAACAAGAAGATTCATAGGCTGATATGTACTTGCCATTTAGTCTAGACTAAACTACTGGATATCGTAATTGGCAAAGTTCGGACGTTTGTTCGGCCTCAATACATACGGCAGAGAGAACTTCATTACAAATGTCGCATGGGGGTTTCTGAATTGCTGCTCAAACTATTGAAGTAAAACTATACCGCAAAAAAATCGTCATTCTCTTTTCTATTATTAACTTTCTTTTGTTCGAAGTCCGTGTTCATCAGTTGTTCCATTATGAATTTATTTCCATTGACTATTATTGCCTTTTGTATCCTCTGGCAGTATGTCCGTGTTTATATTTGTCATCCCCACCTTTTTTTTCATTCAAGCTTGACGATCATTTCATAATTTGTTTGGTAATAATGCAATTTGAGTAATGTCCTATTCCACTACAGACTCTTATGTAAATATCTATCCACTATGGTACAAATATGCTTGTTACTACTCATTTGAAACCAAAAAAAAAAAAACAACTTCCGATTAAATATTATAAAAAAAAAAAACATAATTTTCCCTTGGTCTTGGGCGACCCCTGGCAAATGGTCATTCGACACACAAAGGGGTCGCGATCCACAGGTTGAGAACCCCTACCTTAGAGCTTGAAAAAGAGTTTAAGTACATAAAAATCTATATATATATATATATATATTAGTTTGTGAATAGATCAATCGTGGGTAAGAATTTATTTCCGGTTTCCAGTCTTGTCTATGGTTACTTGTTTATAATCACTAAATTTGTTTCACTTCACGAAGTGGTGATTTCTACAAAATATCAGAATGTTATAATCCAATACACATATAAACGTGCATTCTTCCCTAATGCCACAAGAGCACTGAATCAGCCAAGAAAACCAATGACTTAATAGTATATGTCTTTAAGTCACATCCACGACTAGATTAACCCATGGACAAGCGCTGGAGGTAATTATCTTATCTTTAGAAGGAGCGTCTGTGATTTATAAGATTTAGAAACGATGACCAGTGGGGTGAAGAAGATGTATAGAAATAGAAGAACTAACAGGATTTAACAGAGAACTCGAGCTAATTACAAAGGGAGAAGAAGAATGGATGAAAGATAAGGTAGTTCCGGTTTAATCGTAACATACCGTGAGAATATCAGGGTCCTGAGAAAGATAGCGTGTATTCGTTAAGAGTGGACACTGATTCTTACACAAAACTTGAACTAATTACAAACGAAGAAGATAGGATAAAAGTTCCGGTTTATCCAGGGTCGGCCTTAGGCATAGGCAAATTAGGCAGCTGCCTAGGGCCTCCTATTGGTGGGGGTCTCGCAAAGGAATAAAAAATTTAGAGAAAAAATTGCGAAACTTCGATCAAATCTCGAAATTATAAGAACTCAATGACTCGTTTACTAACCTAGCTCTAAGTCTCAAGATGCCATACGGAGTGGAACGCTACGGGAATGGCGCTGTTTATTTTATTTGTTGATTTAGATATAGACGGAGGAAGTTTTTAATTTATTTTTTTGTGTCTCTATTTTTAGCGGCCCCGAAAGGGGAAAAGACGTTATTAGTTTTGTATGGTTTGTCTGTCTGTCCGTCCCGTTTATATCTCTTAATCTAGAGAATATAGTGAAAATCCGATATAAAAGTATTTTAGACCATTCAAAGTTCTGATGCAACGGCTACTTTTTTTTTTTTCTGAAATCGAGATCCAAGTGCGCTTGAACTTGGCTTGGCTTAGCTACCTAGAAGGGGGCTCGAGGTTCGACACCCGACTCGGGCAGAGTTGTGTTTACTGAGCGCCCAAAGGCAGCACGGAAAACCAACTCCTAGATACCCCCTCCCCCCCCCCCCCCCCACTGGTCCACAACTGAGATTGGACCAAAAAGCGCTCTGAGCATGCTATAAGCATGAAAGTAGCGCTATATAAAAGCTATAATAGTAATCAATTACTCAAGCAGTTTTTTATGAAAATACACCATTTTTACAACTATTCACTATTAATAGTAACAAACACTGGAGGCTAGTTGGTAAGGGAGTTTGTAACACAATTATGCAAACAGTTTAAGATTTTTTGTCAAAATTGTTGTTGTTTTTTTTACATATAATGTATTGCTAAGTTTAGTAAGTTCTGTCATACCAACTATTACATTAACAAAAAAATGTTTACATTTTTTTAAAGAAAGTAGTATGCATATAAGTGGAACATAATTTAAAACTACAATTAATAAGTAGTTTTTCATATTATCTCGTAAACGGCAGAGCTTTAGTATAATGACGAAACACTTAACTGAAGTTTTTACGGAAATGCTTTTTTTTTTCTCAAGGCTTTGAATAAAAGATTGACACTTTACAAAACCTTTAGATAATTATCAAAAGACATCAGTTAGGCCATGTTAATATCGAACATATTTCCCCTATCTCTTGGTCTGCTGGACCACTGGCACTGGGGCACCACACAAATCTGTCAACATTCTTCTCCATTCTTCTCTATCATTTGCCTTCGATAGAATTTCATTCTGATATTCTTTCTGAAATTATTGAAACCTGCCTTTTTTACCTGCCTGGTTGGGCCACTTCGGGGACCGACTTTGAGTTTGTGTTTCCACACAAACTGTCTTTGTAATCTTGTTCTATATAATTTGGGGAAACCTAATTGAATTCGCTTAGGGCCTCCAATTACATCACGCAGGCCCTGCTTAACGGATACCCTGAGAAAGATTGCGTCGTCACGAGATCATTGATTCCTAGCGACATCCTGTTGTTAATGGTCGTTGACGTATAGCACCAAACTGCTGGTAGACAACCAAACCGCTGTATGCGTATCAAATCTTAACTTATAAAACTTGAAATAACTTCAATAACTTCTTTGTGAACAATGCTAAATAAAACTTTTATTACACTAAAGACAAATTAACTTGAGATGAAATGAAATAAACTGATATTTTAAACGAATCAAACTCACAATAAAAACACGTCTGTACTGACTCTTTACACTCTGGCACCCCGAAGCCGTCTGGCGTACACAATATGGTTTGACAGTGCCGCTTATCTTCCATCATTCACACTGCCGTGCCAACAATCAGTCGCTAACTTCTTTTATGGTCACCATAGACACATACGCATACACCATAACACACCCCTTACACACACAAACACGATGGTGGATACCATGGTTTACAAGTTTTCAAAATTGTCATGGCTGGGTATTTATTTGAATTCAAGACTGGTATAAGCATGATTATTTAATAAACTTCCTAAAATTATAAAGCAATGATTCTCAACATTTTGTATGGGTCAGAGAATTTGGAGCTCTATAGGAAGCATCGTAAGGTCCTTGAATTCTTCCTCCTGCACCATCCACAATAATCATACGCTGGTAGGACTACATTACAAATAATTATGTCCAGTTGGACAGTGTAGCGGAACTACATAAATAACAAAATCTATAACGAAAGAAAAAAAAAGTGTTAATAAGTGCTTAATCAAAGGGAATTATTGTTTTGTACTGAAGAAGTTAAAATGTCGGCTTTCAAATACATAGTTGGTAGAAATTGCGAATATAAAATCATTTTTGGTAAATTTAACGCTGCGATTTCGATCTTGAAAATGGCTTAGTTGTCCTAGATCCAAATTAAGAGATAAAAGGTTCAATTTTAGTATTCTATCGTCCAACTAACCCTTACCCTAATAAAAGCTTATTCAAATTATATCCTGCATTATGGTTCATTGTACAGAAGCTGTTGACTGCTTTCTTGTGTTCCCATTTTGTATAACTTTAATTTATTGCCGTAACGAACCCAATCATAAATAAAATAAAGATACTAGAAATGTGTGCTTGTGGGATGTTTTTAGTGCTACTCACAAGTATTTCGTAAATACACTCATACAATCTCATCAACCTTGTCAACACACATTAGTATTTTTTATTTATGTTTTTTTTAAAGTAAAGTTATAATTTTAACAAACACTTCTTCAACAAAATTTTTTTTATTTTTTTATTTTTTCATTTATAATTTATAAAATATGCATTTATGTGCTTTTTACATTAGGGGTAAATAATAATGGTATAAAGGTGAATGTAATAATGCTATGCCCTGCGCATGCGTGACTTTTCGGTAGTGTCTAATGTAAAAAAGCACGCGATATCATGAATGGATATTAAATGTAGTTCAGGTCAGATAAGTCGCAGCATTGGAGGACGAATTTATGTGAAAATACTTTTGCAACACAAATTTGAAGGTTCATTTTATTAATGAAATATTTATGTGTTTAAGTAAGAAAAAATACTATCTTTGCAAAGAATAGATCTAGATCTATCATCTTAGAATGAGATCGAGATCTAGATATAGCCTTCGAGACATTTTTTGCGAACGCGTGACATTTCGGTCTTGTCTCGTAAACATGATTATATGGCCTAGATCCATGAAATAGAAATACTTTCAAAGAGTTGGGCAACTTTTTTATTTGAGGGTCTTCTGATTGTTTTAGGGCTACTTTACATTTGTAACTTTTCCTGTTTGTACCCAAAGAGCATTTATGCCAAGTTTTATCAAGATTGGTCAAACGATTTTGATTTCTATTCGGGACTTACATACATGCATACATACTTAAATACATACATACGCCTTACTTTCTGCTTTATATTATAGGTATATACAAAGAATAAAAACAGCGTCCGAGGGAACCAAATCTATAATAACTTCAAGATAAATTTGACAACTCATTCGACACCCACACATCTGGTTCCACGTAGGTGGTCATTATTGTAGTCGCTCTCTACTTACAAGTTACCAATTTAAGAACATGATCCTTTTATATTTAACAACCATAGTGTGGACTTTCAATATATACAAATATATTTTCATCTTGTAGAATTAAAACTAGTTTTATAAATGGTGCTAATCTTCTAAAATATTACAATAAAAAAAAAAGAACATTAAAAAAAACAGATTGGTACTACCTACCAGGTATAGCCACAACATTTGTGATCAAATCGAAACTAGCGATAGACAAGATGAAGATTCTCGTTGGCGTCCTCTTGAACTTCTGGGAGTACACAAATATCACCAAAGAATTCCCAATAAATCCCACAATGCTTAGTATGATTAGATAAATCATGGACGGAATCATGATAAGAGTTGCTTTCTCTTGGAGCTTTTCCAGGTGCATATAGACCTCATCGTCAGTGTAATTCCTGGTTTCGTTGTTTGAAATGGTCAGCATCTCATCAGGTTCCTCTGCTGTAGAACCCATCATGGTTTGATTTCTTTAGTTGAGTTCTATAATAGTTGTCCTTTTAATGTACAAAGTTAACATTATTTGAAATTAAAGCTGAAATAGCAAGTCCGTTGAATCCTTAGCATAGAGATGCTTGAATTGAATGTATATCCATTCTTTGGTTACGATTTCTCTTGGATAACCTTGAAAAAGACATTTAGGACGTATTTAGAACTGCTAAAGTTTGAATTAATATACTAGAATCTAATGAAAAAAAATCCCTTTCAGATGTTACGATCTATAGGGCACAACGACCAAGCAACCGTTACTTTCTCCAACTTAAAAGTCAAGAACCCATTAGAGTTGGGTGGACTCATTAGCGCCCTAAAAATTCCATTCTTCCCCGAGATTCAAACTCAGGACCCCGAGTTCAGAAGCCAAGCGCTTAAACACTTAGTCACCGCGCCCCCGACGCGACAGAAATGAAGTGTTCAAAATTTGCCCCTGACAGACAGAGTTGATATAAGCTTTGTAAAAATGAACATAACTCTTCGGGAGATAGAATACAACTTGGTATACTTTGACTAGAAAAACTGACCAACATATTTTGGACGAATTTCTGCTATCTTCAACGAGACCGTTGGAGCAAAGGGAAAACATTCAGTCAAGTACTTATCATGATATCCACGCGATGTCCTTGTAAACAATGGGCAACAGACAGTTATGATAAACTTAGCCTCACCTGATTTCAGATCAAGGGTTCCCATAACAGAGCTTCTCCATGGGGACAGATAATATAAAGCTAATTCATTTTTATGACCGACGGTTAACGAAGGTGTTATGTGGCCAGTACAACGACCAAATCACTAACATGTCAGACTTCCATTAGAGTTGATTGGTGGACTCAGGGGCGTCCTGAAAAAACTGGAATTTCTTTTGAACTTCACAGAGATTCGAACTTGATACCTCTCGGTTCGGAGACCAATCTCTTTAACACAAAAGGCCACCACTACTCTAGTTTCAGTTGACTTTAAACATATAAGCAACGTAGAGAAGCTTGAAAATATTCAGTTGTAAATTGCTATATATTGATAAAGCAAACTTACCCACCAATACAAATGTTTAACAAACACATTTCTGATAGATACAAACAGCTCCGTGATAGTGTTAGTTAGCTTCTAATGTACAGTTATGTGTAGCTCAAAATCAAGTGGAGAGTTTAGAACCAAAGTTCGGGGACTCCCAACACTTGATTCTTTTTTTTTTTTGCGAGAACATTTAGAGTTACAATTGAAACTACACTAGAGCAGTGCAATCAGGATGTAACGGTAGGTAGGAGGTCACATCTAAAATTAGAAGACCCCCCTTGAAGCTAATTGGCCGGTGTCAGCCAGTTATCTCACTGGACAGTGAGTGAAGCTATGAATGAATGTCACGTGAGGGTGTGTGTATGTGTGAGTGAGAGAGAAAGAGAGAGAGAGAGAGAGAATAGAGAATTCGAAAATAAGAATGAGAGAGATACAGAAAGAAAGCAAATATAAGTAGTAAAGAGAATTGGAAATAAAAGAAAAGAGAATGAGAGAGAAAGAGAGAGAGAAAGGTAGTCAAATATGACTAACCGATACTGCACTATAATAGTAGATGAAATAAATTTCATACTTAGACTTAGACTTAGGTCCTCCCGCGCCGTTCGGCGCATTGGGCGGCAAGCTGTCTCCATAATGATCTGTCACTGGCAATGTCTGAAGCCTCCTCCCACCTGGTGTCCACTGTTCTGAGGTCCTCCATGAAGGTGTGTCGCCAGGTAATACGAGGACGGCCCTGTTTGCGCTTTCCTCGGTTTGGCTTCCATGTTATCACAACTCTTGGTGCGCTTAAATCATTTTGACGTAGAACATGTCCCGCAAACCTCATGCGAAGCTCAGTCACAACCTCACTAAGTGTTCGACTCCCAGTTCGGCATAGGATTTCCTTGTTTGAGATCCGGTCTGTGTAACTGACTCCCAAAATCCGTCTCAGCCATCTCTGTTGAGCCACATTTAGTCTTTTCTCAATTTTGAAAGATGACTTCCACGTCTCACATGCATATGTAGCAGTTGGAATGACGATTGTGTTGAGAAGGTGTATTTTTGTCTCGAGTCCAAAGGCTTGGCTAGTCCAAATAGGCTACAGCCTTTCCTATTCGGCACGCTACATCATGGTAAGCATCTCCATCATTTGTTATGATGCTGCCAAGGTACGTGAACTTGTCAAGCTCTTCAAGCTTTGAGTCGCCAAGTCTGACGGGGACACCCTTTGCCTTATATCCCACTCGCATAATTTTAGTCTTATCCAAGTTTATGTGGAGGCCAATTTTGGGTGCCTCTCTGTCTAGGCTCTCCGTCATTTCTTGAATGCATTTATTTGTAGCCCCGAGTAGTGCAACATCATCAGCAAAGTCCAAGTCCGTCAATCGGAGTTGTTCATGCCATGGAATACCAAAGGCAGTCTGGTTCATTGCTCTCCTCATAATGTAGTGACAATGGCGATCACCAAATGGAGAAACCTTCAACGAGATATATTACATTTGCATCTCCAAACGATGGAGGTCATCTCTGTTAGACGTGCGGACCCGCAGAGGAGCTGATATCGGCTCAGACCACTACCTTGTCAGTGGCAAATGTAAGCTCCGATTGAAACGCCAACCAAAACGAGCCACACGACCCCGCCCATTTAATGTAGAGAAGCTTAAAGACGGCAATACTGCAGCACAGTTCCAATTGAAACTAACGAACCGCTTTGAGGCTCTTGCAGATATATTGACCCTTGAAGAAGAGTGGGCCAACTTCAAAGATACCACTATTGGGTGCGTGGAAGAAGTTATCGGAAGGAGGCGAGGTTCATACAAGGAACGGTGGATACAAGAGAGAACATGGAAATTAATAGATGAGAGGAAAGAGGCCAAACGTAGACGAGATCAGAAAAATGAAACACAGGATCGCAGCCGAGCGGAAGAAGCCTATAGGGAAGCAGATCTGAAAGTAAAGAGAAGCTGTCGGCGAGATAAACGGGACTGGATTGAGCAGAAGGGACAAGAGGCACAAGCAGCTGCAAGCAGAAATGACACAAAAACCCTCCATCGTATTGTCCGAGATCTCACTGGAGCAAAGAGTGTACATGGGGCACCAATAAAAGACAAGCAAAACAAAACTTTGTTAATGAAAGAAGAACAGGATGCAAGATGGGTAGAGCACTTTAAAAAGACCCTTAACCAACTGTCTCCAGACCTAACTTACATATTCAAGGACCCCTCTCCAGACAATGATCTCAAGGTCAAGACAGACCCAATAACTGCTGAGGAGGTTACCATGGCCATTGCAGTGCTAAAGAATAACAAAGCACCAGGACTAGACATGATATCAGCAGAAATTCTAAAATATGGGGGACAGTGCATTGTTAACAGAATGACTGATCTCTTAAATCTCTGTTGGCGAACTTCAAAAGTCCCAGAGGACTGGCAAAAGGGAGTGATTATAAAGCTTCCAAAAAAGGGCAACGTGGCAGAGTGGAGGGGCATTACTCTCCTCTTTGTCCCAGGCAAAGTTTTCAGCAGTTTTGTTGAGACGGCTTCAACAGTCTGTAGATGAAAGGCTCAGAGAAGAACAATCAGGTTTCAGAAGAGGCAGATCATGTACAGAGCAGATTTTCGTTTTACGAAATATCATAGAACAAAGTCTTGAGTACCAACAACGGCTAACGATTAGTTTCGTGGACTTCAAAAAAGCGTTTGATAGTGTCCACCGAGAATCACTATGGAAAATAGTTAGAGAATACGGTATCCCAGAAAAATTCGTCCAGATCCTACGACACCTTTACAGTCAGTCTAGTTGCTGCATTATAACAGAAGAGGGAACAACAGAGTTTTTTACAATCGAGACAGGTGTGAGACAGGGGTGCATCTTATCTCCCTTCCTTTTCCTCCTAGACAACGTGATAATAAAACTATTTTAAAAAAAGTTATAAACTAAAAATAACATTTAATATACGTTATAACTATAAACTGACTTTGTGTAGGCCTATATTATTTGTCTTTTTTATTTTGTCTTTTGCTGACGAAAGCTTCGTGGCCCAAACATTCTTTAATTTTAAGTATATGTCCATCAATCTTCAAACTTCTCTTATACAGTTCTTTACCTCTTCATTGGCCAGATGTAATTGTGTTTTTCGGACTTTATAATAAATCTATTAGTTTCGCATTTTAATATTGGTGTCAGAAAATTGGATGAGTTGACGTGTAAGTTTGAGAACCGCTTCGTCAAGTCGGAGTAAGCAAGAAAAGAAAAAGTGGAAAGTGGGGAACATTGATGACATTAAGTCTGTGCTGTGAACTTGTGAACATCATAATTTATTCAAGTGACCTTCTGTAATGATGCCAACTGTTAATATGACACTGAGTGAATCTGATTGGGCAATGGGTATGAGTCACAAAGATCCATAGTCTGGTCGGTCTGGGAGGTTTCTAGAGCTCAGTCAGTGGCAGAGCAAATTTTTGCAATACGACAAAAAGAAAATAGGCCAGGGGCGGACTGGGTATCAAAATCGGCCCGGGCATTACCTTATAAACCGGCCCACAAATGGCATGTCATATATTTTCGGTGTAGGGGGAGGATTTTAAACCCCCTACGCAATATATATATATATATATATATATATATATATATAAATATATATATATATATATATATATATATATATATATATATATATATATATATAAATATATATATATATATATATATATATATATATATATATATATATTAGTGTGTGTATATGTAATTAATCTTCATTACATTCTTATCTTTCATTATTTTAAACGTTTTTTCTACCCTAGAATACTCTCTTCCTATAATTAGTGAAAGGCAGTACACACCGCCAAGGGACAGCTATGGAGTCTGGGGGAGCGCTGTAAGCTCCCCCAGTGGGGTCCGGGGCGAAGCCCCGGATCCAAGCATTATTTCCGTTATTTTAAGCTTTAAAAAATGCTTATTTTAAGGTATCTACTGTGCAATTAGCCTGCTACTCTTCCGCTAAAAAGATCAAAAACTAAATCTTCTATTCACTGGAGTTCAGCGACTGGTAGAAAATGGTAAAATGCTTTTAGTTTTGTATTGGAAAGGGGGGGGGAGGGAAACCACAAACCCCCTTTTGACTACGTTCATGAAATTTGGTGACTGTAGTTTGCTTAAGTTGGCTGCACTCAGGAAATAAGTAAAGTTTCCCTTATAGACAATGAGATCTGAGGCCAGTGATGGTTTGAACTCCTCCCCTCTCGTCTACGCCCATGTGTTTTATCATAGGTGTAAGCCTAATTCTATTCAAAACATATAAAGTTTGATAACGCATCGAAAACTGAATGTATGCTTTCGTAGGCTTATATAATGTTTTCTATTTATACATGTATGTAGTCTGAAAACTATAAACACTACATTAGCAGCCTTAATGAGTTTCAAACTTTTTGGTATTACTTATAGATTACAGACGTTTCTTCAAAAAAATAAAATAATTAGGTCCTACGCATTTCACGTGTCAATCTAGTCATGCATGTTGATCTGTGACTTAAAATATGCTAAATCATTGGTTTTCAAGGCTGACTCAGGCAACCCATTCCTTTAAAGTGGTATCACCACAAATACAAAACTAGTTGTCTATCGAGCCGTCATCCTCCCTACATTGCTCTACGCCCCAGAAACATGGATAGTGTACAGTTACATGCAAAGAAACTGAATCACTTCCACATGACATGTCTGTGAAAAATACTGAATGTCAAATGGCAAGACAAAATACCAGATACTCAAGTCCTTCAAAGAGCGGGTCTGCAAAGCATCCACACAATCCTGATGCAGTCCCAGCTGCGATGGGCAGGACACGTATGCAGAATGAAAGACCACCGCATCCCTAAACGACTATTGTATGGCCAACTAAGCGAAGGAAAGCGCTCGCAAGGTGGTCAAAGAAAGCGCTTCAGGGACACCCTGGGAGACAAAGGCACATGACAGAGCATCATGACGTCGCGCTGTGAAAACCGGCTCACATGTTGCTGAGGAAAAGAGAACAATGCTGGCAGAAAAAAAACGCAAAAGGCCAGAGAAGAAAAGTAAGGCCAATGACACTAGCTCCAGCTGGAATAACCTGCCTAGTGTACGGCCAAACATTCCGGGCTCACATAGGTCTCACCAGCCACACGAGGAGACATAAAACCCCAGTGTAAAGCTCTCAGCCCCCTGGATGACAAAGTGGTCATCATCGAACCACGATGGAAGAAACTATATATATATATATATATATATATATATATATATATATATATATATTGTTATAAACCTGGTGGAGGCACAGATGGGGGTAGTGGTGTGTGTGTAGTCAGCCGACGCAAATCGCCCCAGGCCAGCGCTAGACGAGCGTTCAACCGTGACGAGTTACGACGATCGTCCGAGACGAGTATCAACATGATGGTTCGGGAAGGATCGACGCCGTGAACAGAGCTCAGGAGCGTCACGAGGGTTGTAGTCATCTGACACCCAGAATGGTCGAGCGACGTTCTGTCCGGTTCTAGAAGGCCAGTAGGGACCCTATATAAAGAGCGAAGGTATCAGAGACGAGTCAGTCACAACTTCCCGATCTACAGTTCGTTACAACGGCTCAGTACAAGTCCGAGGCGAGACAGAGAGAGACCAGTGCAAGAGTTGATACGACGGAGAGATATTTGTACAGTCTTGTGTTACGTGCTGCCAATTGTACAGTATTGGCTGTTATTTATTGACATTAAACTATTACGTTATTTTGAAGCCCAGAGTTGTCAAGTTCTTTAAGTTGGTGGTGTCTGGTGCAGTTTGCAGAGAGCCTGGATAGCGAGATTCGTAACAATATATATATATAAATATATATATATATATATATATAAATATATATATATATATATATATATATTAGGTAGATAGATAGATAGATAGATATTCTTTTACAAGATAAGAGAAAGCAGAACGGTTAGGGAGGCACTTCTAAATGTGAAAAGCTCTTACTTCCTCCTAGTACATTCTCAATTGTATATGAATATATTATTTAAAATATAAATGATTCTAAATCTCCTTTCATTAAATATCGTATGTGACAGCGCTATATAAATATAAATTATTTTAATTATTGTAATAATTTTCATTATTAATGACGTCATACTAAGCATAAGCATAAGTTTGCCATTAATCATAAAATTATAAGTGTAGAGCTATTTGTCAATTTAGATTTATGTTTTAATTAAATTATTTTTTTTGTAAGCCTTAAGTGGCAGAAGTGTAGTACTTTTAGATCTATGTTATTACAAATAAACAACAAGAAATTTACTTTTTCTTTTCAAATCGCAGAAAGTAGAGCTTTATACCCATATTGAGCTGTGAATAAGTTGGGTGGTATGCAATTTCGCGGCTGTGTGTATGTGTTAAAAGTTAACTTCTATAAACGTTTTGTTAAAGAGCTAATTGTCTCCCCTTTTGCCGCATTATATCAATGTTTTCTTACTTAACCTTTACCATCCCTCTTTTTCGTTAACTTTCATTGGAACCATCAAAAGACGGGTGAGGGAAGGAGCAAAACAAAAACGGCAGTGCCATCAAAGGCCCATGCCGACCAGCAAAATGATCAGGCCAAACACAGTCTTGAAGACATCAAAGTAGTGTTGAAGACCATGCCGCTCATGCATAGCAGAAAGTACGGTCTAACGTTTTACAAATGATAATACGTGCAGTGTATAGTGTAATTCTTAAAATTTGAAACAAAATTAATTGTAACAATAATTTACACACAAAAAAAAAACAAGAAAATTTGTTCGGGCCTTTGTGTCTTGCTGCTGTCACTTTTGTTTTTAAGTTGTCTGCATTGAGTTTTTTTTTTCTTTGGTCGCGACCAGACCGGCCCATTTGGTACCGGCCCACCGGGCATTTGCCCGTTTGCCCATATAGCCAGTCCGCCCCTGAAATAGGCTATATTAAAATTAAAATTAAAAAAGGCTTATCTATGGGGAAGAACTACTCATTTACAACTAAATATTTCAATAATGTATAAGCTATTTCCCATTTTCGATATCAAACAAAATAATTAATTACCAATGAACTAATTGTTTAATTTTTTAATTGATTCATGTTTCGTTAAGTATAATAAATAATTGTTAAAAGTTAAAACTTGACTGATTGGCTATTTTTTTTAATTGGTTCGTGTATTGTCTTTGCCAACGAATAATTGTGCAAAGTTTCAACTTGATCCAAGAGTGGGTTTGGGAGAAATAACATTTTAAAACTTTTTTACCAGACAGACGAAAAGACAGACAGAATGAATTGATATAAGTTTTGTAAAAAAGTTCCTGTCTGATCTTTACTCCTCAAGAGTTACCTACGCTTTTAGAGACTTCCGTTTCGTGAGACTGCTTGGCAACATGACAAATACCCGAAACACACACAAACTTTTACCTGCCAAGTGTATCTCTGTACATCGATTCCACGAATCTCTGTACATCGATTCCACGAACCACTGGAATAATGAAATAGTTGACCACTATGTGAATTAATCTCTCTAAAATATAAACAAAGTGTTCTTCTAAATACTCAGAGAGTGCGAAGTGTTTCGTTAAGAACAAAGTTTGGGAACCACTGATATAGGTCATCATCAGGTCCAATCGTCTCCCGACAGAAGCCCGAATATTCTAGTTACCGTAGCGCCTTTTGTGTAAATATCCATTGGGTGGAAAGTGGATAGTCGGAAATCCTGTAGAATAAGGTTTCCCTTTCAGACCTATAGGGTAGATGATGTAAAGGTCATCTGTTTCTGTGGCCCACGGTTAAGGAGGGTGTCATTTGACCAGCACAATGACCAACCACCTTTATTTTTCCCCAACTAATGTCAGTTACCCATTAAAGCTGGGTGGACTCAAAGGAGCTCTGCTGATCCCGAAATTAAAAATATCAGGCTTCACCAGGATTCGATCTCGGGAACCCAAAGTTTGGAACCAAAGCTCTTTACCACTCAGACACAGCACCTCCTACATTGAAAGCCTGGGAGCAAACTAATTCAATAGATGACTGCCATCTTGTTATTTCGCAGAAGTTAATTGATTTGAAAGTGTAAAAAATGTGCTAAAAAGTGTCTACTCAGAATTCAGAAGGATGCACTTCAATTCCTGATAAGCCTAGGTTAGTCCTCTAGGCCAGCCTACAACATGAACGTATAATATAGATTTAAACTGATTAATACAACATTGATATTGTATATGTGATGAAGAATGTTGCAACATGAACTGCCTTCTTCGTATTCTTTTAAACTGGTTTATATTTATGTGGGAAGCGTGGTCGAGAGGCTGAGCACGCTTGAACTTGGCTTGGTTTACCTACCTATGAAAGGGGCTCGAGGTTCTGACTAAAAGCAGAAACCCCCTCCATTCCCCACTTGTCCACAAATGAGATTGGACCACAGCGCTCTGAGCATGCTATAAGCATGAAAGTAGCGCTATATAAAAACTATAATTTCATTTTTTTTAAGATATGCAATAAGTGATTCATGATATAACAAACGAAAGCAACATAATGCAGACTTTTGCTTCGTTTTATTCATAGACTATATATTATATATATATATATATATATATATATATATATATATATATATATATATATATATATATATATATATATATATATATATATGTAGTCTATGGTTTTATTTAAAGCGAAGCGTTATCTTATTGTTAATAGCCCCCGCTGGTAATGGCAGTTGTTTTGGACAAAAAAATAATTTTAAAAAAATTAGATTGAAATATGGTTTTAATTCATTTAAATAAAATATTGACGCATAATTTTAAAAAGTAATCAAGCTCACTTTTAGAATACCAGTTGGGCATATGGAAAACGTTGGTGAAAGTGGATTTTCTAAGACAAAGACTAAAACTTCTGTACTGATCCACATAGAAAATGTGATCTGATTACTCTTTTTTTTCCATTAAATACAATATCATTATTCCACAAAACTAACAGACACTATCGCATGGAAGTTCATTGAGTGACTACATAAAGATGTCTTGATCCTTTTGCATGTTCCCTAGTCAACGAGCAGCGCTGATACAGTTTGACAGTAAGGAACAATCAAGTTTTTGTACCATTCAGTTGTTGCCCTAATCATGGGCGTAGCCAGGGGGGGGGGGGTTGGGGTTCAAACCCCCCCCCCCGAAATGAAATCCCCCCCCCCCGAAGGGGGGGAGTCGGAATTTAGTGACTGATTTTTTGCTTTGATTTTGTTTATTTTAGGTGAGATTTTAATACTAAACCATCACTTGCCCCAGTACAACCAAAGGGGTTTTGAGTTTAAAACCCCCTACCAGGGGGTTTTGAGTTTAAAACCCCCTACCAGGGGTTTTGAGTTTTAAACCCCCTACCTGGGGTTTTTGCAGTTAACTCCCCCTCTTCTATAAAACAAAACAAAAAAAAAATGCAAACGAAAATCCCCTAATTCCAAGAGCACAGTTAAGGAAGATTTTGATTTTAAAACCCCGTCTAAAATTTACGATAAACCCCCTCTTTAATATAAAAAAAGCAGCTAATTACTCACTCAAAATGTTATGAGCGTGGCTAAATTGTTTTGACTCAGTTTTTAATTTAAACCCCACTTCAGCTGGGTTTGAAGGTAAAAAATATCTCTTTAGTAATAAAAACAAAGAAAATTATACACTAAAAATGTTATGAGTGTAGTCAAAGGAGTTTTGAGTTTAAACTCTCCTCCAGTGGGGTTTGAGGATAAATTTAAATACATCTCCAGTGTAAGAAAAAAAGCAAATTACGCACTCAAAATGCTATGAACGTTGCCGAAAGGGGTTTTGAGTTTAAACCCCCATTCAGAGGGGTTTGGTGCTAAAAATACATCTTCAATATAAAAAAAAAGCAAATTACACACTAAAATTATTTGAGCGTAGCCAAGCCAATCGGGGGTTTTGAGTTTAAACCCTTCTTCTACAGATGGCTTTTTTTTTAAGTTTAAAACCCCTCCAGATGGTTTTGAGTTTAAGATCCCCCTACAGAGCATTTTGAGGTGGAAAACCCCCAACAGAAGATTTTGACGTTAAAACTTCTCTTTTCGATATAAAATCTAAAGCAAACTACAGTCACTTAATTCCAAGAGTGTATTCAAGAGAGGTTACACATTTTTACCAGTGGCAGGGCTCCATTAATAAACTGCAGTGAATAGTCATCTACCGAAATCGAAAAACACTAAATGTAGCTCAACCAAAATGGCTAAGACAGATTTTAGGAGTCAGTTATAGAGATCGGGTTTAAATCAAGGAAATCCTATGCCGAACTGGGAGTCGACCCCTTAGTAAGATTGTGAGAGAACGACGCATGAGGTTTGCGGGACATGTTCTCCGACAAAATGAATTAAGCATAAGAAGAGTTGCAATGATATCCTAGTACAACTTGACGCCACTCATTCGTGGAGGTCCTCATAGTAGATGGGAAGAGGCTTCAGACATTACCAGTGACAGATTTTTATGGAAACAGCTTGACGTCAAATGCTCCGAACGGCGTAGGAGGGTCTAAATCAGTAAGAATATCACATTAGGTTTTTGAAATAAAACTTTTTAATAGCAGGAAAATGCAGTGTAGATACCTCAGAATATGCATTTTGTTGGCTTTCAATACCAGAAATAGTGCTTGGCGGCGGGGCTTCGCCCCGCGCTGGGGGAGCTCGTAGCGCTCCCCCAGACCCCTTTGCTAGTATTGGCGGAGAATCTACAATTTTATGAAAACAGCTTGATGGCAAATGCGCCGAACGACGAGGGAGGGTCTAAGTCAGTAAGAATAGCACATTAGGTTTTTGAAATAGAACTTTTTAATAGCAGGAAAATGCACTGTAGATACCTCAGAATATGCATTTTGTTGGTTTTCAATATCAGAAATAGTGCTTGGGAGAAAAAAATTCACCCCCCCCAACCCCCCCCCCCCCCGAAAAAAAATCCTGGCTACGCCCATGGCCCTAATGGACAGAAGTCCAGAAGTCTCCCACGTCGCCAGTGGCGGTTGTCCACTAAACTTTGTCCGACTTTGATGAGACATATTTGTTGACAAGTTCATTCTAATGTGGTAGCGCTGTGCGTGCTTTTTTTTTTTTATTTCTAAGACTGTCTAAGCGACACAACACTGTATGATAGTAAAATGGTATTGGTATTTCCCCGGTCACTTCATCCCTGCCACTTCATCCCGGTCACTTCATCTCGGTCACTTCATCCATGGTCAATTCATCTCCGGTCAATTCATCTCCGGTCAATTCATATCCGGTCACTTCATCCCCGGTCACTTCATCTCCGGTCAATTCATCTCCGGTCAATTCATCTCCGGTCACTTCATCTCCGGTCACTTCATCGTCATCATCTGTTCCTTGACTACTTGTATTTTGATATTTTCTACACTAACATCCATGCCAACTGTTCCAGCTGCTCCATTCAGTTTTGAATTAAGATCTTGCTACCTGATCTGTGTTTTCTCTAATGCTAACCTGAGATTGGAAATCGGCAGCCCATTTATGGTCAAGATAGGAGTAAACCCTTCTAGAGTTTCCACCATAATATTCTCCAGAAATAAGTTAAAATGAGCTGGACAGAGAATGCCTCACAACTATATGATTGTCTTAAAACTTTCTCCGATTTGGTTGTTCAGAAGTAATGGTCTATTTGCATTTTGTTATAAGGCTTTGATAACATCAATAATGTTTTTATCTAAGTTGAGCTCCCTCATCACCTGCCACATGCCATCATGCATAACCCGGTCAACTTTAAAGACTTCAAAATGCTTTTTGACCGGGTTTGTCAGGTCACTTCATCCCTTGGTCATTTTATCTCCTTGTCATTTCATCCACGAAACTTTTTAATCAACAAAAAATGATTTTTAAATTAATTTAGGGGGTTGGGGGTGGGACGGCCTAGTTGGGGTGGGGGCGATCGCACCTACCCACCCCCCTCCCGGATCCTCCAGTGGCTCCAGAGGATGGGAAATGTCAATGTTTATTGGAATAAATAAATCGTTATCTCGAGGTTAAAATAGACGCGCCCATGTTCAAGAAAGAGAGTTTGACCAAAACAAAGAGTAAAAAAAATGAATAGTGAGAGACGATCACAGGAGATAAGTTATCAGCGGCATGATCCTATCTATTCTAATCGATATCCTATCTCTCTTATCTCTTGTATCTTATTTCTCTTATCTCCACTCCTTTCACCACACCTTGGCCTTTCATGATAACGTCATGCAGTTCGCCAGGAGAGGAATGGCTAGTTGGGTCCGCTGAGACGGTACCCAAATGGGCAGGTGAATTCGCCGAATGGGCCACTTTGAATGCCAATAAGTAGCGTAAATGTGATTGACATTCGTTTTCCTTTCATTAAGAACTTTACAGACTTGACTGTGTAATAGTTAACACATACTCTCGTAACTATGGAATCACCTAGATCTATATCCATAATACTTTGCTACTGGTTAGTTACATTCCTCTATGTACCAAAAAAGGGGAACAGGCACACTTTATGATGACCTACTAAATCAGTTCTAAAAAATAAACGACTTTAACAAATAAGATATGGTTTATATTTTTGTATAGCCCTGTAATGTCGCATTACTTGGAACAGAATCTATAACAAGACGCTGAACTTATAAATTAGAAACAAATTTCCGGTTATAATGGCGATATAATTGTATAAAGTAATCTAGAGATCAACTGAGAGCAGAAATGACTTAAAAATAGCGTGTCCAATCAAATGTGCATATTAGTGGGTTGGTTTGGCCAAGATCCCAGGATTTCCCCCCCCTACGAATTTTCCCTTTGCAACTTCACATTAAAGAGGCCAATCATTAATATACAGCTGCAGTCACAGGTTGGGCATCTACAATCACCAGTCGTGTTTGCATACATCAGTATACCTTTTAAAGTGAGTGACCATCGGCTATCCTGCCTTCTATTAATTGGACGAGCAGCTAGAGAGGCTGGAATCAGGTGCTACTTTCCATGAGGCACAGCTTCATATGAGGGTCCAGATCAAACATAATGGATGTTTGATGAACCATACGACTAATAAATTGTACCAAGGGAAAAGACAATTATATCATGGCCGGCCTTAGGCATAGGCAAACTAGGCAGCCGCCTAGCCCTAGACATCCAATTGGTGGGGGCCTCTCACAGGACTCCAAACATTTTTTTGGAGAAGAAATAGCGATATTATTGTTGGAGTACAGTTGGTTTTTAATAAATTGCGTAATTGTAGTTTTTCGCAGTTTTTTTTCTTTAATTTTTCTATTTCATTTGGGGTGACCAAATTCACATCGCCTAGGGCCTCCAATTATCTAAGACGGGCCATGATTATATTTGCCCAATTATATTTTCCGAAGCTCCCTTTTCTCCCTTACTGCGAGATCTCTTTTTGTAAACATTTATCCTAATTTTCATCTACAAAATGCGTTGAACGATACACCAGTCATGCAAAAACTACGGCAAGCGGGCCACATCTGACCCTTCAGCCAGTGCTATCCGGACCACGTAACTTCTGCCCGTAGTGTATAATGAAGTCGCAGGGGTTTAGCACGATTGGCTGGATGATTTTATTTCGGTGATGAAGCCCATAATATTTGTGTAAAAAAATGTTTGTACGCCTTGCTGAAAAGGTTTGGCATCACTGATAAACATTCACACTATTTTATTACAAAGCTTATTATCAACTTGCTCTGTCTGGTACAAATTTTGAACACGTTATTTCTCCCACACACATTCTAGGTTCAAGGGGAAACTTTACACAATTATTTATTGTACCTAACAAAACATTAATCAATGTAGAAAAAAAAACGAAATAATTATTCAACAATAATTAATTTTTTTTACATCAAAAAAGGGTAAAGATATGTATATATATATATATATATATATATATATATATATATATATATATATATATATATATATATGAATGTGGAGTTCTTCTCCTTATATTTCCTATAAGTTGCCTCTAACACACTCCATCTTTTACCGAAACAAAATAAGTCCACAATTATACAAATCGAAGTGGGAAATAGTGACCCAGTTACTTATTTAGAAATTGTGCCTCTGACCTATATAGATGATATTAAAAAATCGTTATTTACTGGTCACTGCCAAATCAGACTTGTTACATATCTCCCCCGCCCATTGTGTTATAAATTATTTAGCACGGAAACCAATTAAGATTGTAGATTGATAATGAATAGATGTTTTGGGGGGGGGGGGGGTGGTTACGTCTTTACATTCTAATCATAGCATCGTCTTTACATCTATGTATCTCCATTCTCTCTATATATAGATGGATGAGAGTTGGACGTATAGGATAAAGTTAAAACTTCGTACCTAGTTAGCTCGCTATATTTTAAAGACCACAGCCTCCAGAAGGTAAGATGGCATTTACATATTTAAAAACTAAAGAGTTTGTCTACTGGTTGCGACCGGTGCTTTTTGTACACATTTTTCTTTCAGTGATGGAAGGGTATTTTTGAGGACATTTTAAATTTGTGGTGTTCAATTAAGGGATAAAAGAGGGGGGGGGGGGTAAAAACTCTCAAAGGAATAATAAGTATTGTAATGGGTTATAATTATTACATATAACTTATGATTCGATTCAGAAGGCTGCGCTTTTTAAAGTATGATATGTATCTGTAGACTTCAAACTCTCTCTAAGAAATATACTTGTACATCTAAAACATCATTTTTGCTATTAAATGTTGTAGTGTGGTGGGTTATATTTTTGGTTTCTTAGTGACATTTCAAAAGGATTTGTAAAATGTAATCTTTCTGTTACGTTTCTAAGTATTTTTGTATTGTGATATGAAATCTCTGCACAGAAGGCAATTGTGAAACTAATTTACGCTTGTGTAATAGTATTTATTTGTCCTTTAACTGAATTGAATTCGGGAAATTCCGATAATCTTCATGTGCGTGAAGACCACACGCGATGGTTCTCAAACTGTGGTCAGCAAACCTCTGGGCTTGCGTGAGACGACTGTAGGGGGATATCAGAAAGATGGAAATTGTACCCAATCACAGATGAAGCCATACTAATACAGGAGCAGCTCATTTCAATTTTATTTCCTGCATTTTGGATCATGGTACTAAAGTTTTTGTTTTCCTGTCATCTTATTTTGGTACATCGTGGATTGATTACCGACATGTATCTTACTACATATAAAAGATGTTCATTATATATATATATATATATGCTGTAACTTCTATACTGTGTATTTAAGTACTTTTTTTTTCACTCGAGTGTCCGTGGACAAGCTTTCACAATAAAAGAGGTCCACGGGTCAAAAAAGTTTGAGAAGCTTTAAACTAGAATCTATAATAAGCTATATCTGTGATGCCCAAAATACGGCCTGCGGGCCAGATCCAGCCTGCAATGTGATTTTATCCGGCCTGCCTAAACGTCAGCACAAAGTGTAGAATTTTTTTTTTATCTAACCTAGCCTCCAGACGTGTTCTCTGAAGTTACAGAATGGTGGCCTACCGGTCTAGGAGACTGTGTTTTCTTGTCACTCTGTTCTACCTGGCCACTACACAAGCTGTGATTCTGGAGAAAACGTTCAACGACACGGTCGCCCTTGTCGCTGTAAGTATCGACCTACTCTTTGTCAAATAAAATCTTAACGGCCAGTAGCGTCACTAGGGTCGATGTTGCCCAGTGCGGTTAGCTCAGATCTCCCCCACCCCCCCAAAAAAAAATCCCAACTAAAGCTTTCCATTGAATTTTATTTTTATATAACCGTAAAACAGTGAGATCGTTGACTTCATTCACTGATTGTTACAAAACTTTTCAATGAATGTTAATTCTTTATGACGATATACTTAAGACATTGTATTACATTTATTACAATGTTACATTAAAAACAGACTTAACATCAACTGAAAATGTTTTCTTTCGTTAGGTTTCAAAGACAGGACATTTTTTTATTTCCTTATATTAAATATCTGATACCTAGTGTTCAATTTTTAGAGCTTTACTTTATAGAGTGATAGTATAATCTACAATAAAGTTGAAAAGGTTAGGGTTAGGGTTAATATTTATTATTATTATTGTTAGTATTATTATTATTCTAAACTGATACTTCAGGCTGCCTTCTTTGGTTCTATCAATAGTTCTTAGAGGACGTATACTTATGCTTCATTAGTCTAGCTGAACTTCACATACAAAAGCACGCATTCTTAACACATACACTCTCTCACAAGTGCATAGACGAGCACACTAACACACAAACATAATCACACACACATACTCTGACACACACAGGCTCTTACAAAAAAACGTACACACAAATTCACACCACATATACAAACGCATACACATACACACACATACACATTCACAAACACAAGCGCACAGACACTCACAAAACCAACTTACCCACAAAGTCACACATAAGCACACACACAAACACACGCAAGCACACAAATCACACATTCACACTCAGAATCACACAAATACACCCAATCATACACACACAATCACACACACTCACAATCAAACACAACATTTACACCTACACCTAAATAAGCTCTATACTCACACGTACACACACACACACAAATACACAAGCACTTACATAAGCACATACACAAACACGTCTACATATGTAGTGCATAAATATAGTTCATCTAAGTTAATAATTAAAAAAAACAAATAAGTTACAATTTCAAAACGTTTGCCTCTGTGCATGTATTAATTCAAACATTCTGGGAAATGGCAATAAAGAACCAGAGTCAATGCGCTATCACAAACTATTCCCCATTACTCTTGACTGAAATCATTTTGAGAACTGGCCAAAGAGAAGTAATGATGCGTAATCTTTCCCAGACCTGGTTTCACGGAATACCTTTACAATGATAGTGTACCTTTAGTTGGTCATATTTAACATGTATCCAGCTATAGTGTTGCGTGGTCTCATCTCTAGACACTCCAGCAGAGAATAGCGGAGTTACAAAGTAATTTAGGAGATCTGGCAAAACAAACTCAGCTGCAGCAGTTGGAGGTGGAGGAAAGGTAAAGTTCACATAAGTAGAAAAAGAGAGAGAATTTATGGATGGATCTATGGTTGGATGGATGGATGGATGGGGGGATGGATTGATGGATGGATGGATGGTCGGAGAGACTGACAGATAGACATTGAAACAGACAGACAGACAGAAAGACAGATATATAGATAAATAGATAGATAGAAAGAAAGACAGACAGACATACATACATACAGACAGACAGATAGATAGATAAATAGATAGATAGATAGATAGATAGATAGATAGATAGATAGATAGATAGATAGATAGATAGATAGATAGATAGATAGATAGATAGATAGATAGATAGATAGATAGATAGATTCATCCTCTTATTACTCACAGGGTAAGGTCAGAGGGCAACTCGGGCATTAAGCAGGTCAGATATGTTGCCCACGGTACGTCCAGCTACTTCGACTACACACACGCCAACCTTGGCGTCGCCGCCATCCACGACCACACCAACTACCACGACACCCTTGGAATGGGCGAAGTCATTGTGGTCATCAATGGAGTAGAGTTCAGGTCAGTATTCAGCCATACCAATCCTATAAACATCCCAAAAAAAAATATGTGTGACTTCAGAAATAAAGCAAACATTTTCTAACAATGAAGTACAGCAGACACGTTTATAATCTATGTATTTGTAAACAAGAACAACATTTTGAAAATATATCTATATTATAAAGTAGAATGTGAGGTGTATGTATGTATGTATGTTACTTATAGACATCAAAACCGCTTGACCAATCTTGATAAAACTAGGCAGGAATGTTCCTTGGGTACCAACTTAGACCGTAGTGTATGTATTGTAGCCCTAAAACAAACTTAAGACCCTCAAAAAAAAAATAAAGTTGTCCGACTCTATTACAGCTATAGTATTTTATGGATCTAGGACATGTCTACAATGTTGACATGAGAAAAGATAGAAAGGATTTAGACCTAGATCTAATTTTAAGAAATACACTTTGCGCAGATAGTTTTTTACTTTGACACATGAAAATACAAAGGAAGGTCCATTGATTTCATTATATAATAAAATTAACCTTCAATTTTGTGTTTCAAACATTTTTTTTACATAAATTAGTTACTGATATCTGTGACTAGCCTACAGATTTCCTTGCGAACTTTTTTCATTAGACAATACCGTAATGAATCGCGTACTAAAAATTAATTCGTTTAATTGTTTACTTTATAATCCCATCCCTAGATCTAAAACTCTAATTCAACTCTAAGATGATAAAACTTCTCTTCGCACAGATAGTTTTATATTTTAACACATAAACATATTAATTAAAGTCCATTCATTTCATATTTTGATCAAATAAATATTCAAATTTGGTTTTCTAAAGCTACATTCGTCTGCGAAAGCTGCGAAGCCGAGTTGAGATAGGCCTAGATCTATATTCATTCATGAATCGCGTACTAAAAATTATTTCGTTTAATTGTTCACTTTATAATCCCATTCATTTAACAAAGCTATCGCTCTTTTCGTTTTTAACAGATATGAATGTGTCGGCTTCGGGTAATCCCATTTTCGCAAACCTAATTTTATTTTCGTTGCGAAAAAGAAAAAACTTGAAAGGATCATTAGATAAGTTTAACATACATCTAAATCCAATCCACTAGATTAGTAAACACAAACTTAGACCCGCAGGCCGCGGGTAATGTCTGGCGAACATCCTTTCATTAGACATTACCAAATGGTTACACATTAACTTTAACTGTGATTAACACATCTCTCTACTGAGTCTATTCCTACTACTAGGCCTAGGTCTAAAACTCTTATTGAACTCTAAGATGATAAAACTTCTTTTCGCAAAGATAGTTTTATGCTTTAACACATAAACATACTAATTATTGTCCATTCATTTCATATTTTAATCAAATTAACATTCAAATTTGTTTTTCTAAATCATTTTTAATACATTCGTTCACTGTTCGCTAAATCTAAATAAAGCTGCGTAGCCGTGTTGAGATAGGCCTATATTCATTCATGAAAAAAGGTCACGCATGCGCAACACAGAATGAACTCTATAAAAGCCTCTAGATTAGTGTAGATTTAGATCTATGTCTACCTAAAGATCTACTTTATACTGTAACACAAGAACATACAAAATTAAGTCTATTCGTCTCAAATTTTAATCAAATATATGTAGGCATACAAGCAAATGTTTTAATTTGAAAAAAATGGATTTAAGCCTATTAGCTATTTTTATTTGATAGCTTCATTCACACTATTTTTACACTGACACATTCGCTTTACTTATTACATTATTATTTCGTTTAATTGTTTACAAAACACTCTCAGTGACTATATCGACAGTAATGCGCAAATAAAGACCCGCGGGTCGCGGGTAACATATGTCTAGTTTTATATAAAGACAAAACCTCCATTATTAATCTTCAATTAGAATAAAATAAGGTCAAAAAATAATTTAAACATTTTTTTGGTTCAATTCGGGTATCGAACCAGTGACACCGTCAGCTGCCAAAAAAAAAATATGCATTTTCTGATTCGGCCAACAAGGGAGGTATATTTATTCGATTATTTATTGGTATGTTCATTATTGGAACATCTTGATCTAAGCCTAGACCACTGGCGGATCCAGAACTTTGGAGTGGGGAGGGGCGATTTTTTTCCAAACCCTAACCCTAACGCCCAGTAAACCCTAACCCTAAGCATAAACGCGAGTACAGCATATATATATATATATATATATATATATATATATATATATATATATTATAATGTTTAAAAAAAAATCAGTATTTCTCAACCTTCGGCGAAAAAAAAGCACCAAAAAAAAGTCACGTTGAGGCCATTCTCTAGACAGCTAGGGGGTTTGGGGGAACGCTGTAAGCTTCCCCAGTGGGGATCGGGGCTAAGCCCCTACGCCAAAATCGTTTTCTTGCATTCTTAACTGCAGAAACGCTTTCTCCTGACATCTACAGCTCATTATTCAAAAATTCAAAAAAGGATCTTTTGAATAATGTTTTACTTGAAAAATACCGATTTGTTCCTTGAAAAAATAAGATACCCCACATATTTATAATAAGGCTTTGAGGAAACAAAAAATCAGCTATGTTTAGGCCTTTTTCTAGACAGCTAAGGGGTATGGGGGAGAGTTGTAATATTTCCCAGTGGGGATCGGGGCGAAGCCCCGACGCCAAAAATCTTTTTCTTGCATCCTTAACTGCAGAAACGCATTCTCCTGACATCTACAGCTTATTATTCATTCTACTAAGATAAGACCTTTTGAATAATGTTTTATATTCTAATATTCTAATATGATTTGACAGGCTCTTACTACATTGCAAATACAACTGATTTGTTTATGAAAAGATAAGATACTTCACAGATTTAGATTAAGACTTTGAGGAACGCCGCCAAAAAAAAACATTTATTTGAAAAATTATATTTAAAAAACAAACAACTCATTTGTAAGTGATACATTTTGTTCAATAGGCATGTTTGTAACTTTGATTCAAAGTTTAAAAAAAATACATTTCGGAAGTGGGAGGAGAAATTAAGTGAACCTATTCGATTTTACTCTAATTATTTTGCATTTTTATGATTCGAGTATAAATTGTGAGTTATCATCCCAAATTTTTTTATACAACAGAAAAATATCAGTATGAGTAAAGGTTGAAAAAGATGAATAGGAAAATAATATTTGTCTTTCCTAAAATAACTCAGATAAATTCGTATACAATGACATAAACTCTCTCGCCATATTTGACTTTTCTGTTTTAAAACGTCATCTTTTTGTCTGGAAAGAGGAGGGGGCGGTAGAGTGAAAACGATTAATCCTCGCTCATTTTTTAAATTTCTGCTAATGATTGCATTTTGGCATTAAAGAGTAGGGGTGGGGCGACTCGATAAAAGAATTTAATTTATAGCATATATAAATTGTATTAGTGACATTTTTTTTAAAATTTTGTAATTTCTTACAAAATATAAAAAGTATTGGTTTGTCCGATGGGTGGAAGGCTATTGCATGTATCGCCCCTCCCACCTGGTACAACACTTTTTCAATTTTGTATTTACTAATGATAACATTTGAGATCAGAGTTTGTCTGCGACATAATATACAAATGTGTTAAAACATCAATATGTAGCTTATATTATATAGATATTCAACTAATTTTGTTCAAAAACTATGATTTCTAAATAAAAGTAGCACCGCCCCCCCCACACTCAAAGGGTTTAGGTGGGAAGGGCTGTAGATGTATTCGCCCCCCCCCCACCCAATCGGTTAAAATGTCAATAACAAGTTTTAATTATATAGATATTTAATTGATTCTGTTAACAAGCTGTGATTTCCACAAATAAACTGGACCGCCCCCCCCACTCGAAAGTTTATGGTGGGGGGGGCGGGATTGATGCAATCGCCACCTCCCCATCCTACCAACTCGACTGAGTGGGGGGGGGGGGGCGATCGCCCCTACCGCCCCCCCCCCTCTGGATCCGCCAGTGACCTAGACCTAAGACTGTTAAATTTTTTAGCAGAATCATTAAAGCCGTTTTTTTGAGATCAGCTGTCTATGTTTCTGGATCCTGGTTCCACGAGGTTCTGACTTGAATAAAGGTATTGTAAAAAAAACAATAATTTTTCACATTTCATAGTAACACAGAATTACATTTCTTAGCTACTCCGCTAGTTGCACGGTTTCACGACAATTCGTTCACTGACATTCCGTTCACCGAAAATTCGTACACCCGACAAATCGCTCACTCAACATATCGTTGACCGACAATTCGATCACAGACAACTTGTTCACCGACAACTTGTTCACCGACAGTTGGTTTGCGACAAATCGTTCACAAGACAAATCGTTCACTGACAATTCGTTCACCGACAAATCGTTCACTGGATAGTAACATCTATTATATATTCTAGTCGCGTGTTTAATTTGTTTACATTAAAACTTTTGTAGCTATTATTTCCACACAAAAAAAATTGATTGCTAGAGATCGGGCCTAATCTGAGTTTCTTTGTTAATTTTTTTATATTTGTTCATTCTTTGTTATATAGAACAGTATGTGAACAAAATTATACTTCAAAAATGCGATCTGACAACAAGCTAGCTGAAACATTTTAATGGGCCCTTCACTTTATGCAACATTTTTACTTTGATCATGTAGGCCGCCTTTTACACCCATGTCCGTCATTCAGTTTTGTTCGCCCCACCCACATTTTGCTTATCTTCTTAATAGCGGTCCAGATGTTTAATGGACATGCCTGTTCCATCATGCCGTTATGGTCAACACTCTTTAAGGCCTTCCTCTACCTATACCTCCCCTCTCCTATTTTATCTACCCATTCAGCTCTGGATACTTTAGTTAACACCTCGTTCAGTGGTAGACAGAATGTCGGCTCTAGAAGTCATACAACTTTCTCGGACAGGGAACCATTACTTTGGAACAAATGGTTCATTGACAAGTCATTGTTTTGTTTTTTTCAATCATCCACGCCTTTCAGAACATTGGTGAAAATGTTGGTGGGTTTTTTTTTTGTTGTTATCTTTGAATATTTGTAAAATATTTTTTATTTATTTTTATTTATTTATTTGTTTACATTTTTTCCCCAAACTTAACATGTCTATTGGACATTTTCACTCTAAAGTAAACATTGAATCAAGAATTAACAAAAAAAGAATGAAGAAGGAAACTCGGTTAAAATTTTTTGGAAAATAATAGCTACAAAAGTTTGAATGTAAACAAATTAAACACGCGACTAGAGTATATAGGTTCCCTTGACATCTCATCATACGAGACATTTCATCATTGCAACATTTCATCACCATAACATTTCATCATTGTATAAAGTGCATTTTGAAAACATAAGTACATGTAGGTGTCAGTGGCGTCACTAGGATGGGTGTGACCCGGTTCAGTAAGATCAGGGTGTCACCCCCCCCCCTTTCCAGCATTCCACTTAGTCTTCCCAATAAAAACTATCGTTCTTTTTAAAGCGCAATAATACAGTTCGTTGCTGTTACACAGTTCGTTGCTGTTACACAGTTCGTTGCTGTTACACAGTTCGTTGTTGTTACACAGTTCGTTGCTGTTACACAGTTCGTTGATTGATGTTACACAGTTCGTTGCTGTTACACAGTTCGTTGCTGTTACACAGTTCGTTGTTGTTACACAATTCGTTGCTGTTACACAGTTCGTTGTTGTTACACAGTTCGTTGCTGTTACACAGTTCGTTGTTGTTACACAGTTCGTTGCTGTTACACAGTTCGTTGATTGCTGTTACACAGTTCATTGATTGCTGTTACACAGTTCGTTGATTGCTGTTACACAGTTCGTTGATTGCTGTTACACAGTTCGTTGATTGCTGTTACACAGTTCGTTGATTGCTGTTACACAGTTCGTTGATTGCTGTTACACAGTTCGTTGATTGCTGTTACACAGTTCGTTGATTGCTGTTACACAGTTCGTTGATTGCTGTTACACAGTTCGTTGATTGCTGTTACACAGTTCGTTGATTGCTGTTACACAGTTCGTTGATTGCTGTTACACAGTTCGTTGATTGCTGTTACACAGTTCGTTGATTGCTGTTACACAGTTCGTTGATTGCCTGTTACACAACGTTCAAATGAGTGACGATTCTGTTTTAATTTTTTATTAACTTTTTTTTTTGTCGCTGACATTTTATCGTTCATTATTACAAAGATTAACATCTAAGATTTTAAAATTAGAAACAAATTAAACATAAGCTGAAAATGCGTGCTTTCCTTAGTAAACTTTAAAGAGCTCCTAACGGAAACTATTTAAGATTATAGTGGTAGTTTCCTGAGGACGGCTTCTGAAAAAAAAAGCAACTTTATGAAAAGTATATTGATCGGTACAAAAACTTGAAAATTTTTTTTTCTCTTAACAATTAAAAGACTGCAATAACTTTAGAAAATTAAAACTTAAATTTCCTTTTCAGGATTTCAAATTCTATAAATCACTTTTAACTCAATATAGTTTGCGACTTTGGTTTCAATAGACAAAATGGCTTGGTTTGAAATTCGTTTTCCAAAAGTTATTAATATTTGTTAATTAACTTTAGTTTTGAAAAGCTTCTTTCACATGACGCCACGTAGGCAAACCATATGCCACGTAGACATGCATTTGGCAAGAAAAAGTTCAAGTCTTAAAATCTAAGGCTGGTAGAGATTCGTTGACGTCCTTCAAAACTTTGAAGTGCTCTAGCTTTGCCACCACTTTGACAATAATTAACTCTTTAATTTGAAGGTACTCTTGTGTTTGTTGACTTTTTTTTCCAGTACACCTGCCAACAAGAAAGTCAAACAATGAAAGGTATGCCTGTATTCACAGACAACTGTCTTTGGGCTAGTGTTTGTTTTTTCAAAGCGACGGCAAAGATTTTCGCCTCCACACTTTCCTGAAATGGTTCTTTCATGGGTCTATCAGCAACACGATGAGCACACCAGCGAGTTCTTCATAGGAAACTCTAGCATCAATTAAAATATCCCATCGATTTGTAACAAATGTATGTTAGAAGTATGTTCTGATTAAGAGTTTGATCCAATAGCTTATATAAACGGTGTGCACATCCATTCAAGTTTCTTTTCTGTTCATCATTAATACTGCCTGCTCTTCTTCGTGCTTCCTTGACATTGTAGCTTCATTACCAAGTCCTTGAGCTCATCATATCAATCTCTTTCCACGAGTTTTAAATTATCAGAACTGCTACCATCAACTTTTGGTCCACTTAAGGAGGAATATCTCATAATATTTCAGTCATTTGAACATGACCATTGCTACTGTTACTATATCTTACAACTTCAGAGATCTATGTTAGGTGTGCTGTATTACAAGATAGCAGAGTACCTTGCAACATTTATGTCTCTGATAAGTATATCCCTTAGGCCTTAAGTGGTTTGCTAAAACATTTAGAAACTCTCTGAGTTTTGTTCCAAGCTTGGAAAGTAACTTTTTTTTTTTGCATCGCTCCCATGCAATCGTATAAGTTATTATTTCAGCACTGGGTCATATTTTGGATAATATTTCCACAATCCCATGAAAAAAATTCCATTATTTATAAAAAGTCTTCTTCAATACGCCACCATATACTAATTTTTGCTTTGCTAGAAACAATATGATAGTAAGCAATCTATAAGTGCAAGATATTCCTCTGTTTTCTCATCTACACGTCAATCATGGCAATAAATTCCCGGTCAATGTTTTGAAGCTCAATTGCGGCTGCCAAATTGTTCCACATTTGAAAGTCTTGATAAATGTTCTTCTCGCGAGGTTCTCAGTCCACAATTTATCAAACAAGAAAATCTTGCTATTGATTTTTTTCCCGTTAGGAATAAGTTTATTCCTATGCTTTATGATCTTGCTTCTGTCACCTTTTTAAGTGCATTAAGTGGAAAAGTGCATTTTTTTCCACTCGGGTGTCACTCCCTATCGGGTGTCACCCGGTGCTGACCGCACCCCCCCCTCTGCAACCCCTTAGTGACGCCACTGGGTGTAATTAAGTAAGTTAACCCTAACCCTGACCCTAACCTTAAATGATGAATTGCTATAATGATGAAATGTTGCAATGATGAAATGTCTCGTATGATGAGGTGTCTGGTCACCGAATATATAATATTAACAATATGTGACTATTCAACACTTCCTGTTGTCTGTACACCAGATACACCAAATGGCTAGCTATTGATTGGTATCCGCCATAGTGGAACATCTCTAGTAGCATGATATTATTCTTAGTAAAGAGGTCAGTAAAAAAAAATTCAAATCTATTCTCTTCTTGGAACCAAACATCAGGACCCGCCATAACGACTATCGTCTGGTTCAGCCAGACACGAGCACAAGGACGTTTCGTGCGGTCAAGGACATCATCCCGCCTCCTGTCCCGCCTCAAGTGTCAAGTAAACCAACAGTGGCAGTGAGTAATTTGATTAGTAATTTGATTTGATTAGCAGTCTTAGTCTTAGTCTTAGTCTTAGTTTTACGATAACTAAAAGTTGGCGCGTGCTCTGTAACTATATTTAGTTTATCATTACGTTCAATGTTTCCCTTAAGTGAGTGTGTGTGTGTGTGTGTGTTGAACAGCAAACTTCCCTTTTGTTCTTTAGATTTCTTTCGATAATACGTTTTTGTCCTGGTCAAGTGTCCTTCAGGACGGCGGTCTGAGTCAAATACCACACGCTCTATGGTATATGGCCTCCTTCAGTCGCGAAGCGAATATGGATCATCTCATGGAAATGAGATGAATGCCTAGGCAGTAGCTGTGGTCGGAACGATGTCGCTCACACATCAGTTTCCCCCCCCCCCCCACACTCCACGCAGCTGATGTATCCAAAGGAACGGCAGTGCCGATATAATTTGGGGTCAGCGGCGTCGCAGGTTCTGCCAGAGTGTAGCTCTGGATGCTGCAAACTGCCTAAGATTGTCATAGCATTTTATCGTTATAAGTTGCTTTGTATAGGTTATTCATCATACGACATTTTTTTAAAAATAATAGCACAAAATGAATATTTTTAAAAAATATAAAGTAGTTAAAATATACATACAGTGAAAATGTTAACAATGGATAATTGAATAGAACAATCAAAAAGTGAAAGTAGTACATTAAATGATTCCAATCTCAAGCCTCTTATTCATTTTTTTAAAATTTGTCTCCATTGAATCATTTGCCACTCACTTGTACTGCACGATTGAGCTGAAGATGGAATAGCCCGTAATTAGTGGTTAATATTCCATTGAGCCGTTATCGAGCAGTACGAAAAAAAAAAGGAAAGCTATTACTAAATTTATTTGATAGTATTATGATAGGTGGTTATTTCCATGTATATTTTAATAAATGTACCTTTGAAAATTGTCTTCCCTTCTAAAACATTTATAGCTTCAGATTTTGGAGATGAGAGAGTGGTTCAAGGCTTTCAAAACCCAGAACATTACACATCGGGATTACCGCCCCTACTTTCAACCTGTGATCTGTTATATGGAAGGTAATGATCCCTATCCCCCATTGATTTTATGGTGTAGCTATTATTTATAGATAAGTGAAAGTGTGAGTTTTGATTATTGATGAATATTGGTTTATCGATTATTGCTTATATGACTAAATGTTCTCTAAGCTGACCCCTTACTCGCCATTTGATTTGATACAATTTAGCATGAATATGTTTTGATTTCCCCCTTTTAAATCATAAATTACAAAACCTCCATTCAATTCGTAACTTCGCGGGGAAAAAAACCCTAAAAACTGGGTGGGTGGACACGATCTCATAAACGGCTCTAACAGTTTTCCTGGAAATTTGATGTCTATCGTTGGTAAAAGAATTACTCGTTGGCCACTCTTAATAAACTCTTTCAAAAAAATTAATTCGGCTAGAGAACGGGAAAATATTTATCTTGAACGGACAATACGTCTTCGGGTATTTCCGCATGTAGGCCCTAATACCCTATTCATTAAAGAGTTGAATAATTTTGCGTATTGTTTTCTAAGTCTAGATCTAAAGGCCTATCATTGGAATATTAAAGTTTAGTAGAGATCTATACATTCGCTTAGCCAGGATTCTTTCTCGGGCGGGGTGGGGGAGGGGTGATGGGGCGTGGCAAAAAAATCCTTTTTTTTTTTTAAATCTATCATACATCACTGATTAAAAGAAAAAAATCGGTCTATAAGCTACGTAAAGGAGGCATTGTATTTTGATTTTTAAAGTAGTAAAAAATGTTATTCTTATATTATTGGAACTTATGTACTTACTACATCAATATGAAGTGGATTAATTTGAATCATATGTCTCAGCGGTAAAACAGTTATATGACCACATCTTTGCCGAGTGATAGAGATAATAATTTAATGCATATTGATAGTCTTACTCCGCATTGAATATTTATAGGGTTCTGGAGTTTAGAGCAGAATATAATGGAGCCATTTAAGAGTGACCGCCATGCTTTGTTTGCATCCTCCTGGAAACAGTTGCAGGAACAGGTCAGTCGATGACCACATAATTAATGATAGTGTAATAACCATAAGTTATATCTTAAGAAAAAAAATCTGTAATTTTATGATTGATTTATTTCTGAAGTCCCTGTAGCCTGGAAATGAGTAGGTTATCTTCCCAGCTGAAAATGGGTTGGTTATCTGACTTTATCTAAAGAAAGTTGACTGTTAGTCATTGTGCTGATCACACAATACATTCGTGTAGCTGGTACTTGATTAAACAATACATTCATGTAGCTGGTACTTGATCAAACAAGACATTAGTGTAGCTGATACTTAATCAAACAAGATATTCGTGTAGTTGGTTCTTGATCAAACAAGACATTAGTGTAGCTGATATTTGATCAAACAATACATTCGTGTAGCTGGTACTTGATCAAACAATACATTCGTGTAGCTGGTACTTGATCAAACAATCCATTCGTGTAGCTGGTACTTGATCAAACAAACCATTAGTGTAGCTGGTACTTAATCAAACAAGACATTCGTGTAGCTGGTACTTGATTAAGCAATACATTAGTGTAGCTGGTACTTGATCACACAATACATTCGTGTAGTTGGTACCTGACAGGCCTTGTTAGGCTTCGGACATTTCCACAGATTATATACGTTACTAGCCATTGGGACACCCAACTTTCATTCGTACCTAATTAAAGAAGGAATTAATTACATGACTTGCCTTAAAAGGTTTTCTTTTAATGTAGACGAGCATTTACAAAAAAAAAAAAAAAAACTATTTTGCTTTATTTGTGAACTGATAGCCTCGTTTTGGACTAAAGGAAAAAAAATGTAGGAAAATCTGTTTCTTACATTTATGAAGTGTATGTGCTTGTTTCTGATGTAACCATGTGAAAATTTGAGCGGATAGTTTTGGTTCTGTAGAATGAATTTGAGACGTACCAGAGACGTAGGACAGATAAGACGTGTATTTGTAGTAAGTTAGATTTTGTTGTAATTATTATTTCATTTGTGTCACTTCTATATTTCATTTAAAGTTGATTTTATGGATATCTATAATATAAAGCGCAAAGTAAGGCGTATGTATGTGTATGTGCGTATGTCCAGAACAAAAATCAGAACCGTTTGACCAATCTTGATAAAACTTGGCATAAATGTTCCGTAAATCGTGGCGGAGACCATAGTGTATGTTTAATGTCCCTCCCACAACAGGAAGGCCTTAAAAATAGACAAAAAGTAACTAATTGTATTTTTATTAAAGAACGAAAACCCGTTTTCGCAGGATTTTATATTTCATAGGAATATGTCGGCTAAACGGGTAAACCAATCTTCACACTCTTTTTTTTATTTTCGTGGCAAAATTAAAAAAAAAAATGGTAAGGGAACATTCTCCATGTTTGACATAGTGCTAATTCCAATCCAGTAGATCAGTAATATCCAAACTAAGGTCCTCAGGCCGTGGGTCATAACCGGCTAGTATAATGTAAATAAAAGTTATATTCAAGTTTTTTTTTAAAAAAAAAGGCATGGGCGTAGCCAGGATTTTTTTTCGGAGGGGGGGGGGGGGTTGGGGGGATCCCCCCCTTCCCCGCGGAAAAAAAATTATATACGTTTGTAAAATGTTTTACATAATTCGGATGTTCCTTCAGAGTTGAAGATAGTTTACTTCCTAGTCCAAGCCTCCCTCAGGACGACGGGGGATGGAAGCAGGCAGGGTTTGAACCCTCGACAGTCGATAAATCCGAACGACAGTCCAGCGCGCAAACCGCACGACCAGGCAGCAATCCGCATACATATGTGTGTGTGCGTGTACATAATTAATCTTTATTACATTTTGACCCTTTCGGAAGACGTTTATTGTGCCCTAGAATAGATTCTTCCTGGAATTAGTGGAAATCTTGTAGACTCCCCGCCCTTGCTAGCAAGGGGGCCTGGGGGAGCTCGTAGTGCGAAGCCCCGCCGCCGAGCACTATTTCTGGTATTGAAAGCCAACAAAATGCATATTCTGAGGTATCTACAGTGCATTATCTTGCTATTAAAAAGTTTAATTTCAAAAACGTATGTACTATTCTTACTGACTTAGACCCTCTCGCGCCGTTCGGCGCATTTTTCGGCAAGCTGTTTCCGCAACTCTTATTATGCGTAATTCATTTTGTCGGAGAACATGTCCCGCAAACCTCTTGCGACGCTCTGTCACAACCTTACTAAGGGTTCGACTCACAGTTTGGCATATGATTTCTTTGATTTAGACCCGATCTCTATAACTGACTCCTAAAATCTGTCTTAGCCATCTTTGTTGAGCCACATTTAGTGTTTTTCAATTTCGGCAGAAGACTATTCACAGTTGATTAATGAAGCCCAGCCACTGGTAAAAATTTGTAACCTCTCATGACTACGCTCTTGGAATTACATGCCTGTATTTCGCTTTAGATTTTATATCGAAAAGGAAAGTTTTATCGTCAAAATCATCTGTTGAGGGGTTTTAAAATAAAATCTATGGAGTTTTTTTATTTTTTTAAAATTTGCTTTAACCCTTAAAACGCGTGTGGTAGTTTAGCCTCTAAACATCAGAATTGTTATTCCATTTTGTTTGCACTCACAGTAAAACTGCTCAGCACTTTAAGGGTTAAAAATAATATTGAAGAGAGAGGTTTTCAACTCAAAACGCTCTGTAGGGGAATTTTAAACTCAAAACCATCTGAAAGGGTTTTAATTTTTTTTAAAAGCCATCAGAAGAAGGGGGATTTAAACTCAAAACCCCTCATTAGCTTAGCTACGCTCAAAGAAGTTTAGTGTGTAATTTGCTTCTTTTATATTGAAGAGGTATTTTTTAGTATCAAAACCCTCTGAAGGGGGGTTTAAACTCAAACCACCTTTGGCTACGCTCATAGCATTTTGAGTGCGTAATTTGAAGAGGTATTTTTCAGATTCAAACCCCGCTGGCAGGGGGTTTTAAACTCAAAACCCCTATGGCTACCGTCATAGATCTCATAGTGTGTAATTTTGCTTTTTTTTTAAATTTAAGAGTTACTTTTTAGCTTCAAACCCCAACTGGAAGGGGTGGGGGTTAAACTCAAAACCCCTTTGGCTACGCTCATAGAATTTTGAGTGTGTAATTTTGCTTTTTTTTTTATATTTAAGAGTTACTTTTTAGCTTCAAACCCCAACTGGAAGGGGTGGGGGTTAAACTCAAAACCCCTTTGGCTACGCTCATAGAATTTTGAGTGTGTAATTTGCTTTTTTTATATTGAGAGGGGGTTTATCGTAATTTTTGGAGGCGGTTTTTAAAGTGAAAATCTTCCTTTTCTTGGAATTTGGGGATTGTCGTTTGCATTTTTTTTTTTGTAGTTTTGTTGATAGAAGAGGGGGATTTAACTGCAAAACACCTGGTAGGAGGTTTTAAACTCAAAACCCCTGGTAGGGGGTTTTAAACTCAAAACCCCTGGTAGAGGGATTTTTATCTCAAAACCCCTTGATAGGAGTTTTTTTTTTACTCAAAACCCTCTGGTAGGGGCTTTAAACTCAAAACCCCTGGTAGGGGGTTTTAAACTCAAAACCCCCTGGTAGAGGGATTTTTATCTCAAAACCCCTTCGACTGTGCTGTGGTAAGTGATGATTTAGTATTAAAATCTCACCTAAAATAAACAAAATTAAAGCAAAAAATCAGTCACTGGATTTCATTTGGGGGGGGGGGGTGAACCCCAACACCCCCCCCCCACACCTGGCTACGCCCATGAAAAGAGGTATGTTCAATTTTATTTCAAGTTAAATATTAAGAATAAAATACGCCTACATCGGTTTAGCTGTACTAGATGTTTGAAGCTACAACCCAACGACCAACTACACTTACCAACTCTGTCACTCTACATTAGATCTTCTACACTTCCTACACTGGAACTAAAGACCTCCTAGAGAACATGGCCTACCTGCCCACGACCATAGTCTCTGTGAACAGCATCACGGGGAAGCCGGTGTACGCCCAGTGGAACTATCGCATCCTCTGCAACCCCATTGATGTGGAGGTTCCCTTGAAATACTTCAGAGTGGTAAGATTCAGTTGACGTACGTTTTACTCTCCCTTATCTCTCTCTATATATATATCACAACTTGGATATATTACAAGCAGAATATAATAAATCCTTAAAAAACAACAACAACAAAGCTTATCTAAAGGGAGAGAACTCCGCCCATAAAACTATACCTATCAATAATTCCCTTATTCGAAATCAAACAAAATAATTAATTATTAATTTATTGATTCTTGTTTTATTAATTACAATAAATAATTGTTTAAAGTATCAATTGTTCGGAGAATGCGTGAGGGAGAAATAGCGTTAACAATTACTTTAGAGACTATCGCCAACAAATTTAGCCATATCTGTGAATATTGAAGTATTAGTTTCCCTTGTTGCTATTAAACAAAATAATGAATTACCAGTAATTAATTGTCAAACTGTTTTCTTTTAATTGATTCATGTCTTGTCTATATCGATGTATATTTCTGAGAAGTTTTAACTTTATCCGAGAATGGGTGTGGGAGAAATAGCGTGTACACACTTTAACCAGACAGACAGACAGGCAGACATATTGAACTTATATAAGCTTTGTAATAAAGTAGAATAAAGATATTGAGAATGTGTGAAGAATAGCGGAAGATAATTAAGAATTATTTATACCCCTTCCCATTCTCGGATTAAGTTTAAACTTTGCACAATTATTCATTGTCCCTAACAAAACATGAAACAATCAATCAAAAACTTTTTAAAAAGTTAATTAATTTATAAGTGGTTATTAATTTATGTGATTTAAAAAAAGGCAATATATCTTACAGTACTGAGATATGTGGATGTAAATATGGACATCTTCCCTTTAAGTGGGCTTTTTTTTTTTTGTTTCTTTTATTCCTTCAGCAAGATGACCTGGCCTCTAGGACCAGATTAAGGCAGAGTTATCAGAATGTCAACAACACTAGAGCAGGTCGCTTCCGGTTGTCAGAGTATGACTATGAAAGGTAGGTGTAACCGGTGGCATCGGTGCATGATTGGTAAACAACAAAATGCGTATGAGATGTGTAACATGTATGTAAACGTGCGTAAAAGGTCATTGCGTACGTTGCGTGACAAGCTTGTGCATAATAGGTGAGTACGTTATAGGTATTTAATGTGTACGTAATCAATGTGCATTGTGGCTTAAAGAATATTTAGTCAGCGCATACTACATATGGAAAGATTAAGACATAGCCCTCGACACCAAAATCAGACCCATGCGCTCCCTGGTCATGGCCTGGTCTTCAATGGCTGCCTGGTCGTGCGGTTTGAGCGCTGGACTGTCGTTCGGACTTATCGATGGTCCCGGGTTCAAACCCTGCCCGCCCCATCCCCCGTCGTCCTGCGGGAGGTTTGGACTAGGAAGTAATTATCTTCAACTCTGAAGGAACATCCGAAACATGTAAATCATTTTACATTTTACAATTTACAAATGCTGACTGCAGAGCTAGAGAGGAGGATTCTATGTTACAGAAGGATCCTAGATATCATATTTAAAGCCCATAGACGATAGAACTTCCCTTTTCGATATAAAATCTAAAGCAAACTAGTCATCGAATTCCACGAGTGTAGCCAAGAGGAGTTACACATTTGTACCAGTCCCTTCATTAAGAGAATAGCAGATTTATTTTTTGAACAATTTTTTTTTATAGGATGATAATGCACTGTAGATTTTTTTTGTTTTAGATACCGGAAATAGTGCAAGGCAGGGGTGTTTACAGACTTTCCAGTAGTTCTAGGAAGAATGGAAGAATCTATTCTAGGGTATAATAAACGTCTGCCAAAAGAATGAAGGTTTGGAATGTACTAAAGATTAATTACGTACATACACAAGCGCACACACATATATATATAAATATGGTTATAAATGTGTATATATATATATATATATATATATATATATATATATATATATATATGGGGAGGGGGGCGAAAAAACAACAACCCCTCCCCCTCCGAAAAAAATCCTGGCTACGCCCATGCCCATGCACTAATCGAATAACGTAACATACGATCAATATTTATTCAATCATATAATAGTTCAGTATGCAACGAACCCCACACTTTGACCCATTTTCCTATCAGGTTTTTACACATACACATACAAAGTTTCCCCTAACATGATTAGCCGCGATTATACAAACCATGATTTTCTTCTTCATTATTTTCTTGTATGCTTCAATTGTTTTCAGGGTCACTGGTTTCACACTTTTAGATCGGATCATGCAGGACATCCCAGGGCTGGACAACAATCCCTCGATGCTGAATGAAGTCGCCTTTGGCATGGGCGTGTACAACACTGCTTTCAACAACTTTACCAAGCTGAACACTGGCTATTACCACCGTAGTTACAAGACAGGGACAGCAAACGCTATGGGATTGTCAGTAAGTAGCCCTTCTCAGCCTCCAAGTGGCGCCCCAGTAATAGCTGTGGTTAGAAGATAATATTCGGCTAAATAGGGAAGCAAAACAGAACGTGCCCTGGTAGGGATGGAAGAGCATACCAACAACGGTGAACAACTCTCAAAGGGCTGAGTGGTAAAAGGAAGAAATTTGGGGGAGATCCCTTGTGTGCTTGGTCTTCGATCTCCCTTCCAACTTGAGCATTTTGGGGCACACGACATCGGTAATAGAGAGGAAACAAGTTTACATCTGCTTGGATCCCTACCAGACAGAAAAAATGGTTCAGACTGGCCGATGGAGGGTGAAACTTCCATGGGCCTAGTATTTCAAGAGTTTTTGACTCAGCTCTTACGACAAAGTAAGCAGGCCAATACAAATGTATTAGGCAGTGCCGTAATAATCATAGCGCGAAAGGTCTCATTGAGCCTGGGCTTACGACATTAGAGGTCTACAAGGAATATAGAAAGATGGTCGTTTCTTATTTGTAATAAGAGGTACAAGCGTTGAGTACTTAAGAGAAGTATTTTCTGAATTATGCGTATAAAAACTGTTATTTTCATTGAGATATGTTTCTCGATGTATTGAATGTCTCAATTAAATTTTTGGATAAAACTAAACTATTGAGTGGGAGAAGCAGCATCATGTTCTTAAACCTGGGCCCACTGGAACCTTGCTTCGAGATTGGTGTCTGGGTAGCTTCCATGCGGTAAAGCTAGTAGCGGATAGAAACAGAGGATTGAGAGTTGAAATCATGATTGAAGCCATAACTCCACACCGCTTCAGAATTAATGAAGAAGACTTCGTATTTCTTAACTCAGGACAACAACAAAAAAATATACCTCATATACTTAATAAGGAGCTAACTAGTACCCAAGGTATCCATTAGCGAACCACAAACACAAGTATCTAACTCTGGTTATAGGTGGTTGATGACTTGACCCCCATGCAAGTCTCTAAGCCGAAATTCCCAGTTTCAGTGCTGCTTTAAAATATCCTGGTTTTAAAGAACATTCGATTTTAAAAACACGTTTTTTATGCAAGACAACCAGTTGCAATAATGACAGTGCTATTGATAATTTTTTTTTTGTCTGAAACTTTTTCTGACTTCTTTGTAAAATTATTAGCTGTAATAGTCTTTATATTTACTACTTTAACGTGTCCCGAAAAAATAAAATGAATATATTGCGGCTGCTGATACATTTTGTTTGTACTTTTTACCTTCTAGATGGTGGATCGCGGCTTTTCAGACGAGATGCTGTTCGTTGCAGAAAACACACAGCCCCAGATTCCAGCCTTTGACTTCACCATATGTGTCTTTAGGGGACCTTGCACTACAAGAAGTTCCAGGTAATTTTATGTTCATTTAAATTGTTTAAATAAAGTGTTTGGTTAATAATTTTATTTACTTATTGATTTCTTTATTTTTTACTTAAAACTCTTCATTGATCAATGCATTGATTAATTTACTCGATTGATTTAATAATTGATTCACAAATAGTTTAATTAGTTGTTTTATATATTTATTCATCAGTAAAATCAATAATTGTTTATTTATTTAATAACTGATTAATTGATTGATTTATTTAATATTTCATAAATTTATAGAGTTATTGAATCATTGAGTTATTGAATCATTGAATCATTGAGTTATTGAATCATTGAATCATTGAGTTATTGAATCATTGAATCAATGAGTTATTGAATCATTTGAATCATTGAATCCTATTCTATACGTTATTTTTCTTTCTTTAGATTTTCCTATGCCATTCCCCTTGAGATTGTTTACATGACGCCATTGTTGACATGGAATCCTTATAATTTAGCTATATATCCGGTAAGGTTATAAATATTTTCTAGGTGGAGTTATATAGGCCCAATCCTAAATGTTTATTTAAATATTTAAAAGCATTGAACACGAAACGAAACATCAGCTATATAGAAATATGATACTAGCACACACACACAAAAATAATCAAAAGTAAATATAATTTGGAATGAAATAGTTGGTCTAGAATAAACTAAAATGTATACACCATTGTTTCAAAGGAATTTAGTGGTTAATACGACTTGATACTGTCAAAAGTTAAATCTGATGAATTAACGTCCAAAGTATGCCGGAGATACTTGCTTAGGTTTAGAAAACACATTATAATCCAAATTCAATAATAGTTTCACAAACGTAGACTTAACATGAAGCTTATAGACTAAACAGTCTGATTTGTAGATCCTGAAACAAGCTCGTTTCCTCTTTATTTACTTTGTCAAAGTGAAACGCCCGGAAATGAAATGAAATACAAGTTTCTTACCAGCTTCCTTTTAGTCGTAAAACATTTCTGTGTAGAATCTTCGAGATGCTGATGTATAAATAAACTTGCTGTTTACACTTCTCTTGCAACCTTGACGCGTACACCACGTGACACTATATTTACTTTCTTGCAGGACTTCAAAACACCGCCGGCGAATGGAAGAACAGGCAGCACTACAGATGTGACCAAAGCGTTTAACGGTTCTAGTCCAATTGCTTACTACTATCTGACACCTAAAGAGTTCTACAGCAGTACAACTGGCCAGGTACGTGGCGGACTTAAAAGTCAGTATTGATAATAATTGGTCTAACATAACGTAGAGTAAAGCACCCTTTCAAACCTTGCTACCTATGGGACAGATGATGTAAAGGCCATCTATTTTTTCTATGGCCGACGGTTAACGAAGGTGTCATATGGCCAGCACAACGACCAATCTTCTTTATTTAATGGCATGTATCCTTTAGAAATGGGTTGACTCAGGGGTTTCCGAAAACTGCTAAATTCCAAATTCCAGTTTTTACCGGGATTCGTGACCCCCTCGGTTCGGAATCCAAGCACATTGCCACTCACCCACCACTCCCGCCCTTATAATGGTATAGCATCGAATGAGTTCCTGATGGCAAGAGATATCAATGAAGATATCACAATGGTTTAGACTCAATGAAGTCTGAAGTATAAAAAACTCCTGCATTCCTTAGAGAATCCTTTTCGGCAAGCTATTTAACTCTTTCTCTCCTAATTGACGATACCATCGTTGATTTAAGCACTTTAAATTATTCTTTGGTTTATAAACATTAATTTGTGTTATATAAAAAGGAGCATGAATTCACATTTATTTCTAAACCAAAAAAAAATATTTTCTGATATGACAAAGTGACTGACGTTGAATCATAACAGGAAAGTGAGCTACAAATGAGTAAAATGAATAACTGTCGGATCATGGAAAACAATTACGGAGAGAAAGAGTTAAAGAGAGAGCAGTGAGGGCAAAGGAAACTGTTGAAAGAAACTCTCACAGCGTCCTTGGAAACGTTCAATCTAAACTGGTAGAGGGACTAGAGCAAACTAGAGCGCATCATGGCGCCGTAGTGTTAGTACTAGTACGAGAAGAATCAATGAAAAAAAAATTCTTAATTATCTATTGGTTATAAATTACTTTGGTATCTCAAACAAGGGAAAGAAATAGTACTTCACCGAAGTGGTGTTATAAGCTGAATTCGTCCCCTTTATAGATTGTCGTCTGAGGTTTATTACAGATTTAATTACATGACTGACCCAAACTAATTAATACACTTAATAAAAGTTTTTTTTAAAAGTATTTTTATGTATATTTTGCTTGTTTTTTTTTTATTTTGTATATCTTTATGAATAAGTAAGTTTAAAATTTTGAAGACTATTGTCTGAATGTTTCTTGTGTATTATTAGCCTGACCCAGCAGATACAGCTATAGCCACTGTTGGAGTTTTAGACAAGACTGGGGTGATCCGTAATGTCACAGCTTCAGGCGTACAGATCTTTACTTTACCTATTGCTGGTTAGAAGTGGATTTAGGAAACAACTTTGACAGGATAAATTAATTAATTAGATAGATAGATAGATAGATAGATAGATAGATAGATAGATAGATAGATAGATAGATAGATAGATAGATAGATAGATAGATAGATAGATAGATAGATAGATAGATAGATAGATAGATAGATAGATAGATAGATAGATAGATAGATAGATAGATAGATAGATAGATAGATAGATAGATAGATAGATAGATAGATAGATAGATAGATAGATAGATAGATAGATAGATAGATAGATAGATAGATAGATAGATAGATAGAGAGAGAGACAGACAGACAGACAGACAGACAGATTAGACAGACAGATTAGAAAGACAGATTAGACAGACAGATTAGACAGACAGATTAGACAGACAGACAGACAGATTAGACAGACAGATTAGACAGACTGATTAGACAGACAGACAGACAGACAGATTAGACAGACATATTAGACAGACTGATTAGACAGACAGACAGACAGATTAGACAGACAGATTAGACAGACAGACAGACAGACAGACAGATAGATAGATAGATAGATAGATAGATAGATAGATAGATAGATAGATAGATAGATAGATAGATAGATAGATAGATAGATAGATAGATAGATAGATAGATAGATAAATGCCACGTTATAATTTTCAACACAAAACACCCCCACCAAACTAGTTCCATTGTTCCAGGTCTTGGCACTGTCAGGTTACGCTACCCCATCCCGCCCATACATGGTGAGGGCAGTACCGTTTGGAAGGACCTGGCTATCGTAAAAAACACTATCCGAGTGATGCAGGGTGCAGGGTCCGCTGGAGTACCCGCCTACCAAATGCAGGTAACTTCTAAACTTCTAAAAAGAAGAGTTTTTTTTTTCTTCTTCTTATATTTCCATCTAAAACTCAAAGTTTGTAAAAAAAAAAATCTTTAATTTTCCTGGCAGTTTTGTTAGAATCAAGGTTTTATTAACTAGAACCACACATGAACTGAAGAAAGAGACTTAGATAATAACACACTAAAGTGGGTAGTGAAAGCGTGGTCGAGAGCTAAGTAGGTTTGAATTTGGCTTCGCATGGCTACCTATGAAAGGAACTCGAGGCTCGACACCCGACCCGGGCAGAGTTAAAGGCAGCACGGAAAACATTCTCCCATGTACCCCCCCTCCCTCCCCACTGTCTACAAATGAGATTAGACTGTAACGCTCTGAGCTTGAAAGTAGCGTTATATAAAAGCAATAATTTAATTTTTTTAAATAAAAGCTTTGAACACATTCTCAGGACGTTACAAAATCATAGAAAGTCTCAACTATTTCACCACAAATCTATACCTAATTTACACACAGTTGTGACGATTATATTATGTCCAAAGGACCACAAACATCGAATAGATTAAACAATTCATAAAGATCTAGCATTTAATGAAGTAGAAAGCACATAGCCATAGGCATAGCCATAATGTAGTGGGTAAAAAGAAAGCATAGCTGACTATTAAACAGGATAGTTATATCAGGTGTGGTAGGTAAGAAGAAAAGTATAGATGAGTATTTAACAGCTTAGAAATACCAGGTGTGGTGGGTAAACATGTAGGCCTATAAATGTGTATAAACAGGAAAGAAATACCAGGTGTAGTTGGTAAATGTGTAGGCCTATAAGTGAGTATTAAACAGGAAAGAAATACCAGGTGAAGTGGGTAAACATGTAGGCCTATAAGTGAGTATTAAACAGGAAAGAAATACCAGGTGTAGTTGGTAAATGTGTAGGCCTAGTTGGTGAGAAGAAAATCAGACAATCTCATGTTTCTTCCATTTCTTCTCAGCTGTACCCAGCCACAGTTGGCGGACTCCACAGCCACGACTTCACTGTTTTCAAACAAGACTACGACCTCATCATGAATGGGGAGACGGTGTCCGTGTCTACCTCGCTGGCCAATGGTCACCAGCATAACCTGGAGCTGTGGAAAAACCCTGGCACCAACGTGCTGGAGTACAAGACCTGTGACTATCAGAACGTGTGCTTTGACCAGCACCCTAAGAACATCAAGCTGGTCAGTAGTCCAGGACGATAATAGAGTTCAATTAACGAAAATGAATGATGTTGGAAAATAAGATGATACTATGTTGGTGGAGAATAAGATAATAACATGTTGGTGGAAAATAAGATGATAAATGATATAGGAAAATAAGATGATAATATGTTGGTGGAAAATAAGATGATAATATGTTGGCGAAGAATAAGATTGTAACATGTTGGTGGATAATAAGATGATAATATGTTGGTGTAGCAGAATTTGACCAAATAACTGTAATAATAATAAATAGTTAAATAAAGTTTTAAAAAAATATAGAACCAATATTATGTCTAATGAAATTAAATGCCAACTAAAATGAAATGTTTGAGGAAATGAGAACAGAATTAAATTAACGGTCACAACTATTCAGCATTGCCTTGAGATTATTTGATTATAGTTTTTATTGCATTTTTTTCTTTAATTCTATTTCAGTTAAGCATTTACTGTTTCGTTTTAGTTTCGATAAGTAAAAAGTTTAATTACAGTTTCCATTCTCAAGAAGTAAGATTTGGACAATAAAATTGTTTCAAATATTTATTCGACACTGTGCGAAGTTGTTTTCGTTTTTTTTTTTAGATCAATATTTTTTGTTGTTAACTAATTTGTATATTTTCTTTACAGTTATCGAAATATCTTTATTTCTGTTAACGGCCCATTCAATTTCAGTTTCCGTGAACGTTAAGCTCCACTGGGGAACGATAAGGCGGACTACACTGGGCTCTGAACATTTTGTCCAACCAATCAGTCACTTCTTCTCAGGGGCGGACTGTGTGTCAAAATCGGCCCGGGCATTTCTATACCATCAGGCCCATAAATTGCATATCATATGACGGGCATTCAATTATAGGCCTACCCATCCTCAAAATCTGTAAGTTGTGTTTGAGCATCGATAACTGTACACTTGCAGTGAGCTATATATTTTTGTATAATAAATATACGCCTTAAGTTGATTTTTAATCGCTAAGTGTGTAGGCCATAAAAGGACGAAGCCTACGAGTAGCACCGCCTACGGTTGTAGGTTATTACATTATTTCGGAAAATTTGTTAGATCAAATTAGAATAACAGTGTAAAGAGATTTCTTTTAAACACGATGCTCAGACGGCCGCTTTTATAAGAGAATATTATACAACCTTTGAAAGTTTGACAATTCAGAAGAAAGTGACATCCATGCTGCCCTTTTGGTGGCCCTACCGGCCCATTTAGGTACCGACCCACCGGGCATTTGCCCTAATGCCTATATAGCCAGTCCGCACTTGCAGTTCTTCTGTATATTGTGAAGAAGGATAATATTGAGAGAAACATCAAAAAGTAAATAGCTTCATTTGTATAAATGTTTTCTTAGTTAATAACCTTATCACGACAAATTATAAAGTATGTGTCAAGCAAATGCTCTTTACCTTCATATAATACTAGCCGGACATTACCCGCGGCCTGCGGGTCCTAGTTTGTGTTTACTTATCTAGTTGATTGGATTTAGATGTATGTTAAACTTAGCTAATGATCCTTTCAAGTTTTTCTCTTTCGCTACGGAAATAAAATTAGTTTTGCGAAAATGGGTTTACCCGAAGCCGATACATTCATATCTATTAAAAACGAAAAGAAGCGATAGATGAATAGGATATAAAGTACAATTAAAACGGGTTTACCCGATTTGTTAAGTAAATGGAATTATAAAGTAAGTCAGGACGTCTGAATTCGCAGATATATAGAACGAATTTATGTAAAAATGCTTTTGAAACACAAATTTGAAGGTTAATTTTATTACGTAATGAAATCAATAGACTATATTTTGTATTTTCATGTGTCAAAGTGTCAAAGTAAAAAACTATCTGCGCAAAGTGTAATTCTTAAAAGTAGATCTAGATCTAGACCCTTTCGATAGTTTGTCATGTAAATATGGCCTAGATTTCGATGAAGTTCTAATGCTTTCAGAGAGATGGTCAACTTTTTTTTTTTGAGGGTCTTAAGTTTGTTTTATGGCTACAATACATACACTACGGTCTAAGTTAGTACCCAAGGAACATTCCTGCCTAGTTTTATCAAGATTGGTCAAGCGGTTTTGGTTTCTATTTGTCATTCACATGCATACATACATTCTACTTTAGTATAGATAGAAATCAACGTATGGTTGAGGGGGAATAACTGAAAAGAAATTACAACAAAGTTATGTCTGCGAAGTGACCTCTCTTTTCATGAAAACTTGAATCATTTTTTTTTTTCTAAATCTGTCATTGTGTATTTGTGACTTTGGAGCGATGAAAATGTTTTAACGTGTAATACTTTTCATTTAAGAAATGGTTGCTGGCCAATGTCCCTAAGCCCTTGTTTTTATCCTGAATTCTCAATACGTTTTCATTAAGGCGAAATACAATGAAGAGTCAAATGTCTAATAAGTATTCATTCATGAACATGAGGTGCCCCCTTCTCTTAACTGTGGATACTGTAGACAAACAAACAAATAGTTTCTCCCTTTTTTTTTTAACTCACCTTTCTTAATTGTATTTTTTTCAAAATAGTTTGACTCATTAGTTTTGTTGATAAGGGTCGAGGGAATAACGCAGAGGCCGTGGGCTCGATCCTCATTCTGGCTTTGTTTTTGTTTTTCAATGATGTAAAAGAAGAATGTTAGGTTTAGCTTCCAACATAAAGCGGGAGGCGATGATTATACATTTGAAAAAGAAAATGTTTCACAATATGAGACAGCTGCATGGACGCGTTTTTTTGTTTGTTTGTTTTGTTACCTAAATTATTAAGTGTGAAAGGGAAAGTTATTGGGGCATTTTCATACATGGCGAAAAAAACTCTAAATAGCTAGCTATCTGGTGTATCCGGTGTACAAAATCAAAGCAGTGTTTATAAGCTTGGGTTTTAAAAGTGTAAACGGTATTTTTGTTGGCACTTTTTAGCACTGCAGAATCAAATCTTTAAAGGTCTCTCGTTTGTAGCACAAGCAGTGGCGTAGCTACGGTGGGGTGATGGATCAGTGTTCGAATTATTTTTTTTTACATTACATATTAAATATTACACCAGTATCTCATGTCATGATGTCTAATGTCAAAATACAGGGGCCCCTAAAGAGATCTTCCTGGCCCCGAAACGGTGGCAAATTGCTAGGTACGCCACTGTGCACAAAATAATTTCAATACTATGATCAATGTAGAAGAAGCTTTAGACTTTAACTCTATGACTTGGAATTTATTTTTTTTTCAAAAAAAAGGTCAGCGTTAAGAGAGAAGAATTGATACGATGATCATCTGCCATGTATTGAGATATTATTGAAATTTTAAATCAATTCTTTCTAAATTGGTTGGCAATACAGACGTTCAATTCAGCGTCCTTGACATTATTAATGGAATTTTGTAAATCTCCAATAGCGGCTGGATCTACATCTTGATACAGAATAAAGGTGTGTGTGTATGTGTGTCTCGGAACCAAAGTGTGTGGGGGAGGAATTATATTGAAGGTTGTTCAATTGGACGGTATGAACAAGAAAATAAAATATAAAATACTTCTATTTAAAAAACAATACGTTATGTTAAGTGTAATTGTATTAATTAGTTTGGCCACGGGATTAAATTTGTAATAGATCTAGACAAAAAAATCAGAGCAATTAGAAATATCTTTATCAATTGTTTTTGTTGATCGCTATTTCATGCTTCTAGTGATCCTATCACTTGCCTGCAATGTGAAAGATTGGGGGGGGGGAGAAAAAGAGGCCATCTTTAAAATGTTACCGTGATCACTTTTTAAATGCATTTTATATATTTTAGAAAAGGTTGTAGGTCTTGAATTGTGTTTACGTTTATACAACCAAACATTAGATTAATTCAATGGGCTGTGGTCATATCAACGTTGATATCGTCAGTTAGGAGCGAAAGAGTTAATACTAAATACAAATAGTTAATATCCAAATTATGTACAAATCATGGGAATAATAAGTTAATGCATTGGTAATTGTACGAAACAACACACCCCACGCACGCACACTCAATTCCGGTCGAGTTACTCATACATCAAGGTTAGACTTGTCCCAGACCTGGGTCAGTCACGGCTCCAATGGTGAGCTCAAAGCCACACGCTAAGTCGTGGCCCCAAGCCCAACACCCTGAAACGAGGAATATACTGAGATCTATAGATGCTGCTAAATCACACAACTTTCATTAACGACACCCGTACTGAAACATCAACCTGATTGACACATTGATGTACCTACGTTCCTTTAAAACGTGGAAACAGAGAAAAATGTCGCGCAAAAAGAATCTACAGCCAGAACAGCCCTCCCCGCTAAAAGAATCTACAGCCAGAACAGCCCTCCCCGCTAAAAGGCACTAAGCGTGTCGTAAAACACAGACACTATCCTTGATAACAAATCAAGTCCAATGCAAACTAATTCCTATACCTCAAAACACGACTAGTAGACAAGAAAGAAAACTTCACACGCACGCTTAGTACAATTTCTTTCCCTAATTTAATATCAAGCAAAATGTTTAATTACAAATAATTAACTAATTGTTTTTTTTTTTATTGATTTTTGATTTGCCAGGTACAAGAAATAATTGTGCAAAATTTCTACTTGATCCGAGCTTGGGTGTGGGAGAAATTACGTGTACAAACTTTTTACCAGACAGACAGACAGACAGAGTGAGATACTATAAGTTGTATAAGCTTTGTACTAGTTCACAAAAATGCTTGCTCTGAACATGCTATGGGCTTGACATTTTCGCTAAACACAAACATTTAATATAAATAATTCCATTCAAGACAATGTATTATGGTTTGACTACAATAGGTCTACTAAAATTTAATTACATTAATGTTCAAAATAATTGATGCAATTTTGCTAAAACTCCAAACTAAACTTAATAGTCTTTCTTAAAAAAAAGCTAATATATATATATATCTTTCATTTTAAAATATGTGCGGAGAAAATATCAATGTTCAAATTCAACAATCATATCAAAAGCTGTAGTAGAGACCCACCAAACAAAATAGTATTAGACAACGAGAAACTTTATTATTATTATTATTATTACTTTCAAATCATTCTTGATCCATTCTGATGGAGATGATCGTCGAATTTTATTTTCAAATGAGCTTTTAGTCTTTTTGGATGTGACTAAGAGACGGTAACATAATATGACAAAGACTTTTTCCAAACATGTTACACACATTTAGGAGTGCCTGGAATGCATCAAGGTTTAAAGAACGCCTGCTATTTTGCTCTTGATGAAAGAAAAACAGAGATGCGTTTTCTATGCAAATAAATGTCACCTAGAAAAACCAACACCTAGACCTGTATTTAGTGTCTGCGTTAGTGACATTACTCCACCATGCAGACATACGCACAAGTGTTTGCCTTAGTGTTTTAATTAAAAGCGATCGTGCTGAATACATGCTAGATGGGGCGTCGTCTGCTGCACGACTGACTTGGCGGGAACGGCTACATTAGAATTACAAAAACAATTACTGAACAAATCGAGCGTCTTGCGATGAGCTTTACGAGCAGCGGTCATGTCTGGCGATTTTGAAGACCCCAAACTTTTCCTCCCATCACCTTTCACCTCCCCCCCCCCCATTACCTTCTGTCTTCTTGCTCAAACGTTTACCCTCGCTGAGATTTAGTGCTTCAGACGTCGCATGGAAAAGAGTGAGAGGGGGGGGGGCGTATTTTACTCCCTTAGGAAGTAATTGTTCCCTGTTACCTGCCAGTTAGCGGTGATGGCCGCCGACGTCCCTCTGCCCCCCTACTCTCAGGGCTTGAACGTCGGACTTCCGTGAACGGTTTACGGCCTGAACGTGCCGAGAGTAAGATAACCAGTAACCAGTAGAATCGTCGGGAGGGGTGGGGGAAAAAGGGGAAGAGTGATATGTGATAGGGGAGGGAGGGTAAAGAACAATCAACAAAGCCGCCATTGTTTCGCATCGCTTTGTGCCGCGGGTGGCGCGGGAAGGGAGGAAAAGGGGGGGGGGGCTAAAGGTAAAGTCAGTGGCTGAGGGACAAAAAAGGGTGGGTGAATGGTGGTCTGGGGTGGTAAGGGGGGCGTAAAAACATCAGCGTCCTTATCATTTGCATGTCAAGCTCTTTATCTACGACAAATTAAGACAATTATAACGTCATGGCTTTTAATGGGCATAGGGGAAAAGGGCGAGGCAAGTGGGGGGGGGGTAGAGGAAAGTGAAGAAAAAAACACCACCTGATGCAGACATCTCAAACAGTGCAGAAATCAAGCCTTGAGCTTGTACGTAGGCCTTACAGCTATTGTCCCCGTGGGGGATCGACGGTGAAAGAGAATGCATAGGAGTAGACATAATCGGAATGGGTGGGGGGGGGGAGGGTCTTTAAAAAAATACCAAAGAAGACATTGAAACTGACACGTGTATGAAAGGTGGGAGGTGACATGAGTGTTACGGAGTGCAACAGAATGTGTTGTGTATTTGAAGACTTCAGTTATGGATAAGAAACAATTCATTAGGATGATGGACACTTGGACTGCAAGGAGAAGAAAATAAATCGTTGGAATTCTATTCAACTAAAGCACGTGGAAGCAACCCAAGCAGTGAAGATAATAATAAGCTCAAGGTTTTGTACAAACACATATGTCAGATATAGATCTTCTATGTAGCTACCATTGAGAACAAAAAGGGTCGATTGGTGCCCAAAGGGGAGCATGTTGGACCAATTTGGACCAATGACCAGAAATGAGAGATTTGACTTTTTGGAAGACTACTCTATCCGAACTCTCGGTCCGAGAGAACTATCAGAATTTTCTTTATACTTTTTTTTTTTTTAAATTTATGCCTCTCTAATGGGCTTACGCCTACTTTTTTGTTTGGGGGGGGGGATGTCTTCGTAACTCTTTATGTTTATCTTTTATTTCTGTGTTGAATATATTAGTATTTAATGTAGAAAAAGTTTGTTTTTTTTTCTAATTTTCTTTATATGTTGTAAAAAAAAAAAGGGAGAAATTGTCAAAACAACAACAACAAAACCCAATAAATGAAGTTAAATTGGACATTTTCATACATAGCGGAAAAAAACTATAAATAGCATTTTGGTGTTTCCTGTGTACAAAAAGAAGTGTTGATAATTTATGTTTTTTACGAAGTTTATATCAAATCTGTCCGTCTGTCTGTCTGTCTATCTGTATGGTAAAACTTTTTTTACACGTTATTTATTCCACACCCAATCTCGGATAAAGCTGAAATTTTGCACATTTCTTTCTTTTACCTGACAACACAAGAAGTAATAATAAAAAAAAAATATTTAGTTAACATTTGGTAATTAATTATTTTGTTTGGTATCTTGAACAAGGAAAAGAAATCGTACTTGACAGATGTGGTGAAATAAGTTGAATAAGTCCCCTTGAGGTATCATGAGTCAATTTTTTTTATGCATTTAAAAACGATCAAGTAAACATTCTCCAAGATACCCCCTTCTTCCCTCCCCCTTTTACAACTGGTTCAGACTGGAGATAGGATCTTTGCGCATTGAGAAAGCTAGAAGCTAAACACAAAACAATTGGTAAAAATATTTCTATCGATTTACTTGTCTAGGTCAATCATCCATCCAGATACGGAGATGATGCCAACTAATTGATACAATTACACTTAATATAAGGTTTCTTTTTAAGTTTTTTTAAAATGTTTCCTTTGTTTAAAATGTTATGATAAGGTTTGTTTACTTTTTAGCACCGAAGAAATCAAATTTCCTAAAACAATTTTAATTGGGACTTGAGTTCTAGGTTGATCCGAGATTTTAAGTAGAAATAAAGTGCCCAAGATTTGTACCAGATAGTCAGGCGAAGAGCACTATTATAAGCTTGGTACGAACTAACTGTATTTAATTTAATCATAGAAAATTCTGATTTTAGTTATGAATTGATCTATTTACTTTATTTTTATTCAATTTTAGATTCAGTTTGTTCACTTCGTTTAATTTTGTTTCATTCTTTGCCCCTTTTACTAATCGTTTTTTTGTTTGTTTTTGTTTGCGTTTAACGATTCACTTTCGTTTCCGTTTTAATGAACGACACGTCATTGTTGTGTTCTTACCAGTCCCTTGGTGCAAGTGTTGAATTGAGTGGTTTCCTTTTTGGTTCAGTTCATCTGCTAAGCTTTCACCGTCACGTGATCTCCGGTGGCGTTCGTATGTTATCGGAAGGGGGGGGGGCTATTAATTCCAAGGGAGAGCACCGTCTTGTTTTATGGGAAGAAAGTGGCAGTTGATTACACGCCTCATTAAATTCTGGTCGTTTTGGGTCCTGGACCAGGCGGTGGGGGGCTATTGTATCCCCACCCCTACTCCCGAATTAAGGACTGATAGGGTGCTGGTGCTTTTGGAGAGTTTTTTTTTTAGGGGGGTGGGAAAAAAAAATGGGGGGGTTGGCGCAGCATAACGACACATCCAACATGTACAGTTTTGGAGGGAGTAAAATTTGACCTCGTAAGAGGTGGGAAATCCCGGAGGTTAAGGCCCTTTAAATTCTGGAGCTATTGAATCAAAGAAGTAGATTAGGACGTCGGGAAAGAAAAAGAAACAATGCCACAAAAAAAAAAAAAAAAAAGTCATTTGAAAGTCGTCTGCTACCTGGGCTGAGCCAATAGGCTTTGCACTTGTGCTACTAGAACAGAGAAAAGATCCAAAAGGCCAAGGTAAGAGAGTGACAAGATCCAAAACTGAAAGTGTTGAAGAACAATAAAAGAAAATCATAAAGCAAACTAAGGGGAGCTACTGCCTTTGTACATTCTCTCCCCCTCCAACTACACACAACACACATAACACCAGTTCATTAAAAAAACTTTTGAAATAAAACACGTATTTAGGGAACTCTGTAATTCTGTTGTTTGGTTGTAGCTTACACTTGTGGGAATAATTCAATTAGAGGAGAAAAGAGCATGTTTTGGAGGAGTTGGCCCTTTTTACTTACCAACGTTTAGATACTAACTTGTTGATTATATACATGAATTAACTCTATGTTCCTACGGTTGCTATGGGGCAGAGAGGTTATCGGGCTCATATCTCGGTGAAGACTTGTATTAAGAATTAATGGAATTTCAAAGCGTCGCTGGGTCCACCCAGCTCTTATGGGTACCTGACATCAATTGGGCACCCTCGCTTACCGTCTGCCATAGAAACCCCATATCATCTGTCCCATAGATCACAAGGTCTGAAAGGGGCACCTCACTTACATTGTACCTGCAACAATATATATATATATACCGATGATCCAATAATTATTAAATTCATGTTTATGATTGCAAACTATCCTTAATAACCATAATAGTAGATCGTAACTGCTGCGTTGGAGATGGATGCTGCTGCTAATGGATCCTATAGTTTATTAATTTCTTAACTATTTTTCAATTCATTAATCACTAAGGAAAGTATATGTGTTTATTTATAATTCCCCTTTTTTTTACGTATCCTGTACAGAATAAATGAAGTGTCACTAAGCTATGCTTTCGTAGGTCATATGCTAATTTTTTTTTTTACTTTTTCGTTCTACATAATAATTTTTTTTCTAAACTTTTCTGTTTGTAGTTCATTTTGTTAAACAATACCTCCATTCAAGTCACTCCTTTATGGAACCTGGACGCTGACGATTTTCCTAGAAATTTAACCTTTGATATATATCGCTGAGAAAAGAATTACTAGCTTGTTGGCTACACGGAAAAAACTCTAGTTTGACCGTTCTAATTTTTTCTAAAACTAAAAAATAAATAAATTTAAATTTGGCTGGAGACTATATCTAGGTCTAAATACAGTCGTATTACCGAATAACTAAATCAATTTCAAGTTGCCTCAATTTATTGAAGTTGATAAGCGTTGCTTATTTTTTTTTTTTGGTAAATATAATAGAGATGACATCTAGACGAGATCTTCAGCGTTCTAAACCAGAACTTTAGGCCTAGTGCTAGATCTAGATCTCCGTATAATGTCTTGAAAAAAAACATTTGAATTTGGTTGGCAACATTGAAGTTCAAGTATGTTTCCTTAACGTGGTTTTGTTGACCGTGAAACTCCCCCCTTTAGCCTATGCACGAGTAGGTGCGCAAAAGTTATTTTTAGAATCACTGAATTACTCTTTCTTATTTTAGGTTTAACACTTAACAATTATTTTGAGGAAACAAAATGAAACGAAGTGGATATTATATGGTAAGTATACTAATTAACAATTAGATCTAGATCTAGGCACTGAACAAACGAAACACAAAAGAAGTGAAACATAAAGAGCTTCGTTAAAGAAACGCGCGTTGTTTGTATCAGGGAGTAGAGGTGGGGGTGAGCTAGAGGGCAGGCTGATTTGGCAATGAGCTTCAATTCTGACTTTTGACTTAACAAAAACCAGGCTCCCCAGAAACACTAGTGGACAATCAAAAACAAAGGTTCCTACTCGCATGCTTCTGTCCACCTGCTTTTTGGTATCGTCCGATAATAGTGATAAGAGCATAGCATTCTGAAATCCTTAGCCACCATCCTTTAGCCATTCTGAAACCCCAGTCTTTGAGTGGGCTTCTCTGTATCCTCTGTATTCTCTGATTCCCTGCCTCTCCCAAATCATTAAGAAACTAGCACAGAAATTGTTTCAATATGAAAGAAATAATTTTAAAATTAACATAATATTAAAAAATAATTTAAAAAAAAAACAACAAAGCTTATCTTTGACGAAGAGTCGCAAAATCACTACCATATACTGCAAGATTTAATGCGCTTTATTAAGTTAAATTTTAAATTTAAATTTAAATTTACCACTAATTGATTAACTAATTAGTTGATTTTTTTTGTATTGATTCGTGTAATGTCATCGACTAAGAATAATCGTGCAAAATTTCAACTTGAATCGAGAATTGAAATTGGAAGAAAAAAACGTGTAGAAAATGTGTACCAGATAGAATGAATTGACCATAGACTTATATGGACTAGATCTAGACTGGACATGGAGATTTTTTAACACTACAAAAATGTGAAAATTTTTTTTAGAAATTTGGATCAAGGCGTTGTTTTGTAAAGTAGTTAAAAGAAGTAAAGTTGTTTTGTTTTTCTACCCTAACCTATGTAACATGTAATGTAATTTTTAGATCTAGATCATAGACATAAATAAATATAGACTGGCCGATTAAAGAGTTTTATGAAACGAAAATTTGTGACTTGCAATTTTGTGTACTTTATTATACAGCATTTATGAGCAGTATAAAAGTTAAGTATTCATGTCTATTTCAGCCACATACCTATTTATATTGTAATTAAGGAGGCAGTGTAGTTTTGTTTAATCTCTAAGAATGAAGATCATGCAATTTTTCATAATTCGGAAATCCGAATACAATAGATATACATGTTTTCAAGTTACATGAAGTTACTTCCTTCGGCCAGTCTATATTTATTTATGTCTATGATCTAGATTTAGTAATTGAACATCAAAAAAAGAGTACTCTCGTCTCGTAATTTTTATTTTGCAATTTTTAGATACATAATATAGAAAGATCTAGGTAATCAATCTATTTAAATGTACATAAGATGATTTAAATCAACATAAATTATTTCCATCCAAGAATTTTGAAACATTATCTCAATGGAAACAAACAGGAAATGGCTTTCTTTCATAGATTTGCGTGTATATCCGAGAAATGATTTCTAAACTTTGAAAACTAAAGATCATTACTTTTCCAAGACAGAAAAGATTGATTGGGGCGACTCCCCTTAGAGCTTGAAAAAAGAGTTAACGTACATAAAAATCTATATTTGTATAGGTCTGTGAATCGATCAATCGCGGATAAGAATTTATTTCCGGTTTCCAGTCTAGATATAATCTATAAGTCTATGGAGTTGATAGAATCTTTTAGAATGTTATTACTTTTCCTTATGCTCTGCTATATATGAAGTTACAAAGAAAGCAAAACGATCATAAGTCAATAGGCTTGATGTTTTAAAAATATTAATTTAATAGCAACTGAAAATTAATTACCTTTCTAATATTTTTTTTCCATCCCTGACCATTTATTTCACCGACCTATAGTATCATTGACTATTTCTTTAATTAAGCTTTGCTATCATTGACATTGGTACCAACAACCGTTTGTGCCATTGGTCATAGGAATCATTTTTCTGTTTTTATTCTTGATCATTACTACAATGAGCATTTACTATCTATCAGTGACCACTCGTGCCATGGAGCAATGGAATGATTGCCCATGTCTGTTATGGATCACTATTATCATTGACAAAAATTATCATTAACCTTTACAATCATTGATGATTGCTGTCATTGACAATTAAAGATCATTATTATTGACGACCATTGTTTTTATTGACCATTGCTACAATTAGCCATTGCTACCATTCACCTTTGACAATGGCTATATTTTGACAATTGCTTTTACTGACCATGGCAATCATTGACCAATGCTATTACAGAAAATTTCTACCTTTGACCATTGCTACCTTTGACCGAGGCTATCTTTTATTCTTTTCGATAGCCCATAACTTGCTTATCTCCGTCTTGTTAGGTCTGAGAAACTACAAGTTTGATGATAATGAACTTAGACCAGGGCTTTCTTTAGACCATGACTATCTTTAGACCATGGCTATCTTAGACCATGGCTATCTTAGACCATGGCTATTCTAGACCATGGCTGTCTTTAGACCATGGCTATTTTAGACCATGGCTATCTTAGACCATGGCTGTCTTTAGACCATGACTATCTTTAAACCATGGCTATCTTAGACCATGACTATCTTAGACCATTGCTATCTTTGACCATAGCTATCTTAGACCATGGCTATCTTTATACCATTAATATCTTAGACCATTGCTATCTTAGACCATGGCTATCTTAGACCATTGCTATCTTTGCCATGGCTATCTTTGACCATTACTATCTTAGACCATAACTATCTTAGACCATATGGCTATCTTTGACCATGGCTATCTTAGACCATGGTATCTTTGATCATGGCTATCCTTGACCATAGCTATCATTGAAAATTGAAAATAATGACAATGGGTATCAATGACCATTGCTATCTTACACTTTAGCTATCATTTACAATAGCTATATTTGACCATGACTAAATTTGACCATTGTTATTACTGACAGTGGATAACACTGAACTTTGCTATTATCTTTGACCAAGGAAATCATTAATCATTGTGTACTAATGATCTTGGATACAAATGAAGATACGATGCCTTAAGAGCCATTTTAAATGTACCAAAATAAAAAAAAAACATAAAAAAACTACGCAGCAATTCTCACCACGACTGGGGTAGACTCTCTGTTTATTGATGTAATGAAGTATAAAACATGTAAGTAGTCTCAAAGATCTGTTTGATCCAAGAGAGAAGATTTTACAGTTTGTGAACATTTAGAAATTCAAAGATATTTGAACTGAAGATTTTGTATCAAGAAACATTGGTAACCATTTAGCGACAAGCGTACTCAGTCTTCCCAGTCTTATCTTATAAAATACAGACGTTACTTCAAAAGATGATTAAGAAGATGATTAAATCCTTCGCGTGTCCCTATGTCAATCTCTTCGTGTATTTTAATCAATGACTTAAAACTCTGCCTATTCGTTTGTTTTCTTGGCTGTCAGGCAACCCATTCCATGGTCTAATAGCTATTCGACTATTCATTTTAACATAGAAATGTTTCACACAATAATTCGAATGCCTAGATTGTATTGTTCTTTATAAGAACAAGATATTTCAATTTTTAAAACTTTGATTTTTCTAGGTACCTGTATTATGTTTTTTTTTTTTCTATACTTTTAACACAATTGGTTTAAAAAACGCAAGTCATAAAAAAAAAATCAACACAGCGAACACAAATGATTAAAGTATTCAATTTTATTGTTTCCTAAACACAAAATAATGAACAATGAGGTCAAGGCAAATAATTTACAGAAAAAAACAACAACATTGTAAACTATTACAATTAATAACACGTTTGAAAATAGCTGCATAGTAAAATACTCACTTTAACTATTTTGACTTTATGGTACAATAATTCACTAATGCAGGAGTTTTCATGTATCACAAAGATAAGGCCAAATAATGAGAATTATGACGTAGATACATCATACAAATTGGCATTGTCGTTGGAGAGCACAAAAAAACTGGCCATGTTTCTGTGTCAGCTTGTGAGAAGCACAACAATCAAGGAAGGGTAAGTCTTGACGTCAAAACTCCAAAATGAAACATCTTGTTTAAGTTATGTACCTTTCGCTGACATCTTTTTTCAACAAGATGAATTAGTCTAATCAGTCCTGGAAGATTTGGTGGTTCATCAATACAAAAAATGAGTCCTAGCTTCCACGAGATGTATCAGAATCTTAGCAACATGGCTGCAGGTGACGCTTTTCTTTAGAAACTGCAAATTTTATCCACAAAGTATCACGTACTGTGCGACGCGGCGTGGTGGTTTAGTGGTTGTCGAAGATGTTCTATGCCCTCGTTACAGGAGAAAAAGGGGTGAAGAGGGAGGTGAATATGATGAGTTTCAGAAATGTCAGAATCTGGAAAAGAACGTCGTGGATGAGGTCACAGCAGGGCATGACGTCACAGCAGGGCATTGTTTCTTGGTCCGATGCTTATGTGACTTCTGTGATGTTTGCTGATGATTGGCAGAAAAGAAAAAAAAAGTTTAAATTAAATACGGTTCGTAAATATTTCACATACTGTCTAAAATAAACGTGTCAGTATCATACAAAAATATAGTGACTGTAGCAAATCAATTTGACCAAAACAGAGCGTTAATTTGTAGCTTCAACCCGGTAGTACAACTAAAACGATGTAGTCGTATTATTTTTTAAAAAGCAGGACAGAACAAATACACGTCTCTTCTGTCTCACATCTCTTTAAAAAAAACTTCCCCTGCAACTATCATACTACTCCATTTGTTTCAATTGCATTACGCTAGACCACCTCGTAGTTACATCAGGCACTTCAGACTACACAACCAAACTATCCGCTCTCCTTTCCTAGTGGTTACTGCATAAACAATACACTCTATATTACTCCATAACAATGTATAATATGGCGTCTGTGCAGGGTACACAACTCACAATGTTTTTATTTGTATGGGCAAAACTTTGTACATAAATTAGTATGACCATGTAAATTATTATTATTATGTTTAAAACGAACTTATATCATTCTCTGGGACTGCCAGGGTCGAGCTTCGATAGAGAGAAACAAAATTATTATTATTAGTTAAATTAGAATGTCAAGAATTCGTCTCTGATTTTATCTTTTCTATTCTCTCGTGAGTATATACTGAAATAAATAGCCACTGTAAACAATGTCAAGGACATTATATTAAAAGATCGCTAAAGCCAACTAAATAATACTGACAACATTTTGTAGGCTCCTAGAAGTGAAACAGATTAAACATTCTGCAGTGCTCTAAAGTACATACAATTCATAAGATTTAAATGCTTTTAAAAACACCTAGCTTGTCATTTCTTCCTTAGTTTGATCACAGGATACACCAAAATCTCCAGTTATAAAGAAAAAGCTGGTGGAAAGGGATGTTTGGTTTTATTCCCTAAAAATAAATATTTTTTTTGGAGGGGGCTACATTTTGGTGATTTATTAAATTGAACATAAGTTTCATAAGTATAAAACGTATGGAATAGACTTCAAGGCTAGCAGACAAAAACAACAAATCAACTACCTCCAAAAAAAAAAACAAATCAACATCCTAGGCGAGGTGAAAATAGCAGTCTTCTTGTACTCTCCATCTAGTTGGGATACTATTGACACAGCCTGGATCGTTTCGACCACATTTATGACTTGTTCACCTGGACTGACCCACATTTGTTTTCAATTCCCCCTTTCTTTAATGCTGGATCTTTAGAGTACATACTTTGTACCAGCAAGGTGAGGTGGGTGTTTTGTTACCTGTAAGTGCATGGCCTTGTGTACGGTCAATGTACGAGCCTGGCAGAAGCCTTTCCCACAGTCTAAACACCGATAGGGTTTCTCTTTGCTGTGGATGTACCTAAATGAAGGCGAAAGAGAATGACATAACAATGAAAAGGTGCACACATGAATGGGAATCAAATCCTATTTAAAACAAAGATAACAAGTTTCCTATTCAGATCTTGTGATTTAAAGAGGGGGGGGCAGATGATGTAAAGCACATTTTGTTTCTAATGAACTTCGTGATTTTAGGAAGCTGCTGTATCCTCCCAGTTCTAATGGGTACATGACATTTGTTAGGGAAAAGTAAAGATGGTTGGTCGTTGTGCTGAGCTCATGTCACCCTCGTTAATACCGTAGGCCCCAGAGACAAATGACCTTTACATCATCTGACCTATAGATCACAAGGTCTAAAAGGGAAACTACCTTTTTTATTATCTTTTTTACTTCGAATGATAAATTGATGGTATTAGTATACGAGACTAGAAACGCTAAATCAGGTTTCTCTTATATTTTAAGAATATGCAGAAAAAAATGCAGATTACAAATATGTAATTTGATTTCCTCGGAGATAAACAGTTTTTAAAATATAAATTTTTAAGTTTTATTTCTTATTACCATATATTGTCATTGGAAATACGCCATTTTTGGTTTTAAGGCTTAATACTAGACTATCTCCCTTGAATTACTGGTCAACATTTTTCTGTTGCTGTTTTGTCCTTCTTTCTAGCAGCTATTAGATCTAATATTAAAATTCATTTAAAATGATAGCATAAGAACAAAAAACTCTCTTAAAAAAAGTTATTGAAAAAATGAAGAAACAACTTCATCAATTTATTATTAACATTTTTTTAGACCTTCATTTCAGTAAATACACTTTAAAATGCATAAGTTGACAGCATAAGAACAGAAATCTCTTTAAAAAAAGTTTAATATAGATAAGTTAGATAAATATGCTTAAAAACAACATGGTGGTCAGTAAATGTCTCTGGGCATCTAAACTATTACCAAATTGATTTTTAAGGAAACAAATTTCGTGACAATTACCTGTGGTCTCTCAAGTGGTCCTGACGTCTGAAGGCCTTGCCGCAAGTCTCACAAGAGAACGGCCTTTCGTCCGTGTGCGTCCTCTCGTGAATAAGCAAGTTGTAGGATTTGGTGAACTCACGAGAACAGAATTTGCAGATAAACTGTTTCTTGATTCTGAGGAGGATTTGAACATCAATAAGAGAGATACATTAACGACTTCAATCTGTTTCGTTAGATCGGATAATAATTTATTTTTGCATTTGCAGAAGCTGTAAAAAAAAAGAACTACATTCCTTAGGAATGCATACGATATTTTATAATATTAGCGCGGCTAAATGACACAGTTGTATATGTCTGTTTATTTATCTATCTATGTAATAGTTGTATATGTTTGTTTGTTTATCTATCTATATAGCGTTGTCTTAATCTCTCTTTCACTCCCATATACTATCTCTCTCTTCCGCTTTCTCTCTTTTGTAGGGGACTGCTAGTGAAAGTACAATTATGACGACATAAATTGAAAACGAGGCTATAGATTACATATAGATAAACGGAGATTTGAGGCTAGGCTTTCAAAGAAGCAACAGTTGTTAGTCTACTGACTGAGACTAGAGACTGTTCCCTTTCTGGATTGAACATTTATATTCTACATACAGCTGTTGGTTTACTTTAGTGTGAAGTGTCTTGATCTTGTGTGTCTGTGGCCAAGAACTCACTAGAAATACTATGCGTACATAAACATGCAACCAATCTTCTGATCGGTACATATTTTACAGACTTATATTAGACACCTCTACTCTCTCTCTCTCTCTCTCTCTCTCTCTCTCTCTCATACACACACTCACACTGTTTTTATCTATGTATATTTGTGACCATACAACTAGACACAATTTGATAAGGTTTCCATTTATTTTTCTGTCTGTTATGAGAAAAAAATATTGTATTTATATTTATAGATTAATTTTGTTTGAATTAGCTTTAAGTATAGCGTCGTTTTTCAACATATAACATGTTCTGTGATCTCTGGTTCAATCTCTTTGGGGGAGGGGGGATATCTGATAAAAGATTTCCGTGCTGCCCTGGGGCGCTCAGCAAATACAACTCAGCCCAAGTCCTTCTCAACTAAAAGTCCTGGTCTACATTGAGATTTGAACTGGAGTCTTCTTGTTAGGGGGACAAATGTTTTTTGTCACTCATCCACACATTTTCTATGCAATGCAACTTGAAATGAATTTCTGTAGGACCTTTCGTCTCCATATATGTTTTAAACAGTTCTTCCAAAACGTTAACATTATAGATGAGTGAATCATATCATTGGAATAGGTGGAGGCGTAAGTAACATTTTGTTTTGTATTCTGGAAAGGTCGAATTATGAAGCACACATATAGACACAATGAAGGCACACACTCATCTGTGCACAAAAACGTACATACACACTCACAATAACACACAGGCTCACACACAAAATGTAAGGGCAGATAATTATAGCTCTGCTTACCTAGGGTTACTTTGTCTTGATATTTTCTTGCTTTTTAGATTTTCAGTTGAATCGATAGGACAAGGACTGAAAATAAATTAGAAATGTCATAATTTAAAAAAAACAAAATCAACTGTACATGTATTAGTCAAAAGGTCTATACACTTTAGATCATTTGGTTTATAAATTATTTATACTAATGACAAATAACAGTTTAAACAAAGCTATGTTGTTTTTTTCCTCTTAGGTGTGAAGGCCCACACGCGTTTCATACGATTCCATCATTAATGACAAATTTTTTAATTAAAAAAAAACATTATACAACGACATATTTCTAAAGATCTATTTCATTTATATATGTAATGAATTTTTGTTTTTAATTACACATACACACACACATACCCATGGGCGTAGCCGGGGGGGGGGGTCCCTTGGGGTTCACCCCCCCCCCGAAATGATCGGAATTTAGTGACTGATTTTTTGCTTTGATTTTGTTTATTTTAGGTGAGATTTTAATACTAAACCATCACTTGCCCCAGCACAGCCAAGGGTTTTTTAGTTTAAAACCCCCTACCAGGGGGTTTTGAGTTTAAAACCCTCTACCAGGAGTTTTGAGTTTACAACCCCCAACCAGGGGTTTTGAGATTAAAACCCCCTTCCAGAGGTTTTGAGTTTAAAACCCCCTACCAGGGGGTTTGACTTTAAAAACCCCTACCAGGGGGTTTTGAATTTAAACCCTCCTTCAGCGGGGTTTGAAGGTAAAATATACCTCTTTAATATTAAAAACAAAGCAAATTATACACTCAAAATTCTTTGAGTGTAGTCAAAGGGGTTTTGAGTTTAAACTCCCCTCCAGTTGAGTTTGAAGCTAAAAAAAATACCTTTCAATATTAAAAAAAAGCAAATTACACACTCTAAAATCTATGAGCGAAGCCAAAGGGGCTTTGAGTTTTAAACCCCCTGCAAGCGGGGTTTGAAGCTAAAAAATACATCTTCAATGTAAAAAAAAAGAAATTACGCACTCAAAATGCTATGAGCGTTGCCAAAAGGGGTTTTGAGTTTAAACCCCCCTTCAGAGGGTTTCGATGCTAAAAAATACCTCTTCAATATAAAAAAAAAGCAAATTACACACTAAAATTATTTGAGCGCAGCCAAACCAACTGGTGGTTTTGAGTTTAAATCCCTCTTCTATAGATGACTTTTTTTTTTTAAGTTTAAAACCCCTCCAGATGGTTTTGAGTTTATAATCTCCTTACACAGCGTTTTGATGTGGAAAACCTCTATCTTCATATATTATTCTAAAGCAAACTACAGTTACCATGACCGTAGCTAAATGGGGTTTTGAATTAAAAAAAAAAACAACCTCCAGAGATTTCTTAGTTTAAAACCCTCAACAAATGATTTTGACGATAAAACTTCCCTTTTCGATATAAAATCTAAAGCATTCTACAGTCACCTAAATCCAAGAGCGTATTCAAGAGAGTTTACACATTTCTACCATTAATAAAGTGCAGTAAATAGTCATCTGCCGAAACTGAAAAACACTAAATGTGTTAAGAATGTTAAGAAATTGTACTTGACTGAGGTGGTGCTATAAGCTAAATAATTCCCCTTTATAGGTCGCCGCTTTAAAGTAAGTTTGAAACAAACAATACATAATTATACAATCTTATATTTTAACACGCACCTCATCAGCAGAGTGGTTAGTATGTCAGCTTGAGTCATGAGTTCGAATTCAGGTCGTCGTCCCTTTTTTTTTTGTTATAAACGCTTTTAAAAAGTGATTACGGTAAAATTCACACAGATCTTCTTTCTCTCCCCCCCCCTCCTCCCCTCCACTCCTTTTCCCAACTGGTCTAGATAAGTGATAGGATCATAGCGTATTGAGAAAGCTAAAAGCTTGAAATAGCGCTGAACAAAACAATTAGTAAAAATATTTCTAATCGCACAGATGTATTATTGTTGTTATTTACATGACTGATCTAAACTAACTGATACAACTACACTTTGTAGGCCTATAAGCTTTGTTTTTTAAAAGTATTTTACTTGTTTTTCATTTCATTTAAGGCCAAGTTATTCACTTCGCCTAAGGCCTTCAACTACCTTAGTCCGGCCCTGATAAAAATATGCATTTACCTGATTGGATGAAGATGTAGCACGTGACTGACGACCTTGACATATCTATCTTCCAACTTTTCGTCTTTACTTTCGTTTTCCTTGCTGACCTCTCTCGGCAAGTTGGCGAAATCAAAACGTGGTTTCTTAATTACTGGACTTTGAAGTGGACGCAGGACTGGACTTAGAACGGGACATTCTTCTGTATAATGAAAAGAAATGAACACATAAAATAGCTTGAATTATTTAAAGATACATTGTAACAGAGTAAATACAAACAGTCAAATTTGACTCTACAAAGTAAAAGTATTCGGAATTGAGATTAATGACATATACTAATTATTAACAGGGGGAGTAATGACTGAGCGGTAAAGCGCTTGGCCAGGGGGAGTAATGACTGAGAGGTAAAGCGCTTGGCCAGGGGGAGTAATGACTGAGAGGTAAAGCGCTTGGCCAGGGGGAGTAATGACTGAGAGGTAAAGCGCTTGGCTTTCGAACCGCAGTCCAGGTTTCGAATCCTGGGATTTTTAATTTCGGGATCTTCAGGCGCCTCTGAGTCCACCCAGCTCTAATGGGTACCTGACATTCGTTGGGGGAACGTAAAGGCGGTTGGTCGTTGTGCTGGCCACATGACACCCTCGTTAACCGTAGGCCACAGAAACGTATGACCTTTACATCATCTGCCCTATAGACCACAGTATTTAATGTTAAAAAATTCTTTAAATAAAACAAATACATGACAAAATAAATAATATCCACCATGCACATGTTTGTGTTAATGCAAATGGTATTCCCCTGAAACTGTTTGCGACCCCCCCCTTCCCCCTTTTTTGCAAAGAATATACGTAGGTAATGTATGTAAGTAGTGTATGTAAATAATGTATGCAAATAGTGTAAGTAGTTAATTAAGGTAAATTCACAGCTGCATAAGGACCGTTACCAGTAAGCGATACACAAGTGACATGTGATGTAAACGAACTCAATTAATGGTAGCGACAGAAACATTGTTTGGTACTGTTTGGACATATTGTTTGGTTCTCCCTAAGTTTCGGCTCCAGGGGTAGTTGTTCCCCCCTCCTCCCGCTCCAGGGGTAGTTGTTCCCCCCTCCTCCCGCTCCAGGGGTAGTTGTTCCCCCCTCCTCCCGCTCCAGGGTACGCTACTGGTTGATATGTGTTATTTGAAATTTAGACCGAGCTCTGCTGTTGGATAGATTGGTTGATTTAGGCGACTACTTATATACGCTATGTTGCCATATTGAATGGAAAGTTGAACTATTTGTATTATTTGAGTTGATTTCGTCTCTGGGTCAAAGCACTTGCAGATCCTGTTAATAATACTGTAAGGACTCAATAGTAAGACGCGTAGAAGATGGGTTTAATTTGGGTATTTGATTGGGTATTTCATCAGTGAAGCGACGATACATTAAAAAGTTTGAACGGAAATAGGTCAGAAAGAATAACGGACAAAAGACGAAGAGATGGCTTGACGTGAATTTGACGACTTGGACTGTGCCCTTCTTTATGTAATAAAGTTTTGTGTTCTAAAAGGCCGGATTCACTTCTTTATGTAATAAAGTTTTGTGTTCTAAAAGGCCGGATTCACTTCTTTTATACTATTCGTTCTGTTGGTTGGTTTGGACATTCAAGAACTCGCATACTGTTTTAATCAAATCTCAAGTAAACAGATTGCTCAACAACACCAACAACACAATATCAATCTCAACTGCTGGTTCTGATTCAAGACTGTCAAGGCCCAGCCTCACACTTAATTTTAATAAAATCTATAAAAATCATGACACAGGGCATCCACTTACGTAAATCCGGCACTGGTGTATTGTTAAGTTGGCTGAGGTTTAATACTTTCAAACTTAATACACGGGAAAAGAACATAAATCCAAAAAGAAGAAATAAATCACTGCACAAACTGACAGATAGAGACTGCAACAATATGTATTTAGTAAACTGATAAAAATGGCAATGTCTTTTGTTTCGAAGATTAACAACAAAAATATAAAAATACCTTTAAAAAAGCGTATATATAAAATCATATGTATCAATTAGTTTGGATCAATCAAGTAATAAAGTTTGTAATAGATCTAGACTAACAATAATAAATCTGTGCGATTAGAAATATTTTACCATATCTTTTTGTTTAGCGCGATTTCATGCTTTTAGCTTTCTCACTACACTATGATCCTATCACTTGTCTGGACCAGTTGGGAAGATGGGGAAAGGGGGCGTGGGGAGAAAGAATGAGGTATCTGAGTCAAGGTTACAGAGATATCTTTTTAAAAGCAATTTATAAAAAAATGTTATATGACTTGGATTGGAACTCGAGGGTTAAAGCCTCCTGGATCCAACACATTAACCACTGTGACTGCGAAGTGCTTATGAAAATTTAAAGCTTTATAGCTATCTATTGTTAGTTTCTCCCACACCCATTCTCGGATCTAGTTGAAACTTTGTACAATTATACATCGGCATAACAAAGACGTGAATAAAAAAAAAATACCAATTAGTCTATTGAATACAAATAATAAATTATTTTTGTATACCAACAAGGAAAATTAATCCCTCAGTAATCACAGATATTACTAAATATGTAGGGTTTCGTCCTCTTAGATAATTGAACACATTAGTTCTCCCACACCCATTCTCGGATCAAGTTGAATTTTTAAGTAATTATTTATTATAAAACATGAATCAATTAAAAAAATAACCAGTTAATCAATTAACTATTGATAATTATTTTTTAAATATCGAATAAGGGAAATAACTTCTAGTTTTTCCTTTAGATAAGCTTTGTTTTTTTTCAAAATGATTTTTTAAAAAATCTGTTTGTGTACTATTCTTAAATTGATTGAACCCAATCAGAGAATGTATTTCTAGTTACATTAAGGTTTACGTTATTATTGAAATGTGTAGACAATATTGTAATACACCCCAGCTCCTGACCATATATTCTGAAGTATTCCATCTATAGGAGATTAGCGTGATAGGCTTACACTCCTTATGATAACTATATGACTTTAGTATTCGATTGCAGATACCGTGAATTAGACAAGTAACTGATTAGTATAGGTCTGTATATATATAACTGAAATATTGCCGAAAGGATTGCCATTTTTTTTTGTTTGTGTGTGTGTGTGTGTGTGTGTGTGTGTGTGTGTGTTTGTGTGTGTGTGAAAGAGAAAGAGAGAGAGAGAGAACGTATTTGAAGGATTCATTTTTCTATATTTTATTGCGTGATTGGTAAATAGCCAAACTTTTGCTTCGGGACTAATGAAATCATACAGGTCATTTATTTCCAATTTGACACTATAGATTACCAAAGATTGTTTATAACGACAATTATCTGTGCCGATCTATAACTCTTTAGGCTTTTGCTGTTTACGTTTAAGAAAATTATAGATTATTTATTGATCTACTCAGTCAATCACTCTCGCTCTTAAACATATATACGCTTATTATGATTCATCTATGTAAAAAAAAATGCTTGGTGTATATTTATTTATGGTTGCTTGGACAAGTGCAGACGGGGAAAAAAAGAGAAATGTCAGTTGTATGTTTGTATGTGTATTTGGGGGTGGGGAGGAGGGGGTCATTTACCTTTAATTTGTATCTCAGTTTCTCGTTTGATCTGAGCGACACAAGCCCAGTTAACAGTTTGAGAACTGTTCTGCGCTTTCAGCGTCGGAGATTTCAGGCATCGTAAAGAAGGGTCCTGTGAGGGGCAGTTCTCGTAATCTCTGAGGTTCTTTATGGCAGGGTGTGCGACCGGGCGCTGGTCGCCTTTATTCTCCTGGCCCTGCGACACCAGCCTAGCCGCCAGACTCTCACGTGGTACGCTCCAGCAGACGAGCTCCTGTGGCAGCAGCGGTGACCTGCCGTCCGGGAGGAGTTCAAGGTGAGGGTGACCGGCCGGCAGCGGGTCTGTGATAACGTGAGTCTGCTGGACATGGTGGTAGATGAAAGGCCTCTGTTGATAACCGTGGCCGTAGTGTGCCACGGGGTGGTGAGGAAGTGGCTGGGGGTCCAAATGAGGATGCAGTTCGAGGTGTCCGTAAGGCCCCAGAGAAAGGGGCTGATGACGATGTTGAAAGCCGGGGTGGAAAAACTGTGGTGGCGGTGGGCTCAGATTGATGGTGTCTGGCGGCGAAGGCGTACTACTAAACCACATTGTGGACATAGGTAACTTTGCAGAGACATGAGGATTGGGCATCTGACCAATAGTTAAAGCGTGATGACTAGACCTCATTATGTCCAACATACTTGACACTGTAAAAAAACAGCAACACTTATTTATGAAATAAATATAATATGAAATAACTTAAATATATTGAACTAATTTATCTTACTGTTAGGATTAGGTATTGGAGGCATAAGTCTTTATTTCGACTTAGATTTGGTACAGGAGACATGGTCTATATTTTGATTTAGACTTTGGTACAGGAGACATAATCTATATTTTGATTTAGACTTTGGTACAGGAGACATAATCTATATTTTGATTTAGACTTTGGTACAGGAGACATAATCTATATTTTGATTTAGACTTTGGTACAGGAGACATGATCTATATTTTGATTTAGACTTTGGTACAGGAGACATAATCTATATTTTGATTTAGACTTTGGTACAGGAGACATAATCTATATTTTGATTTAGACTTTGGTACAGGAGACATAATCTATATTTTGATTTAGACTTTGGTACAGGAGACATAATCTATATTTTGATTTAGACTTTGGTACAGGAGACATAATCTATATTTTGATTTAGACTTTGGTACAGGAGACATAATCTATATTTTGATTTAGACTTTGGTACAGGAGACATAATCTATATTTTGATTTAGACTTTGGTACAGGAGACATAATCTATATTTTGATTTAGACTTTGGTACAGGAGACATAATCTATATTTTGATTTAGACTTTGGTACAGGAGACATAATCTATATTTTGATTTAGACTTTGGTACAGGAGACATAATCTATATTTTGATTTAGACTTTGGTACAGGAGACATAATCTATATTTTGATTTAGACTTTGGTACAGGAGACATAATCTATATTTTGATTTAGACTTTGGTACAGGAGACATAATCTATATTTTGATTTAGACTTTGGTACAGGAGACATAATCTATATTTTGATTTAGACTTTGGTACAGGAGACATAATCTATATTTTGATTTAGACTTTGGTACAGGAGACATAATCTATATTTTGATTTAGACTTTGGTACAGGAGACATAATCTATATTTTGATTTAGACTTTGGTACAGGAGACATAATCTATATTTTGATTTAGACTTTGGTACAGGAGACATAATCTATATTTTGATTTAGACTTTGGTACAGGAGACATAATCTATATTTTGATTTAGACTTTGGTACAGGAGACATAATCTATATTTTGATTTAGACTTTGGTACAGGAGACATAATCTATATTTTGATTTAGACTTTGGTACAGGAGACATAATCTATATTTTGATTTAGACTTTGGTACAGGAGACATAATCTATATTTTGATTTAGACTTTGGTACAGGAGACATAATCTATATTTTGATTTAGACTTTGGTACAGGAGACATAATCTATATTTTGATTTAGACTTTGGTACAGGAGACATAATCTATATTTTGATTTAGACTTTGGTACAGGAGACATTATCTATATTTTGATTTAGACTTTGGTACAGGAGACATAATCTATATTTTGATTTAGACTTTGGTGCAGGAGACATAATCTATATTTTGATTTAGACTTTAGTACAGGAGACATAATCTATATTTTGATTTAGACTTTGGTGCAGGAGACATAATCTATATTTTGATTTAGACTTTGGTACAGGAGACATGGTCTATATTTGGTTACCATGGATGACAAGATGCATGACGCGTAGGTCAAAATCATTTTCTTTTTTGAAGTTACGTTTGTATTATATAAGATAAGATAAGACTTAGATTTGGTACAGGAGATATAGTCTTTATTTTGACTTTTGGTACAGAAGACAAAATCTTTATTTCGACTTTTGGTACAAGAGACTCTTTATTTCGATTTAATGCACTACTACTACTTTATCAAGGGCGGTCTGTATTCCCCCCTCCCCAACCCGCGCCCACCTGAGCCGTGACCTCCGTATCGAAGGCGCCCCCTGAGCCCACCCACCTCTCCATAACATTCAGATATTTCAGCAACTCTTTAATTACCATTACGCTATTTACCGCGCCCCGCCCTACACAGCAATGTGGCTGGACACTCGGAAGGAATGTCGTGCATTGTTTCTTCTGCTACCCACTGCTGTTGTTTCCCGAGTCCCCCATCAGTTGCCCCACTCCCCTATTTTTCAAACCCTTATCTATCGATAAACATAAATATATCACGACTTTCCCCTGCCTGCCTTTTTTTTCTGTTTCTCTCTCTCACACTCTCTCTCTCTCTCTCTCTTTCACTCTCACTCTCTCTTATTTTAATATATTTTGCTCCTAACCCAACCTTCCACAAAAAAAAAAAAAAAAAAAACAGATGCCTTTAAAATAATAATTAACGTATGGGGCCTGCATACTTCAGATAAAGCTGAATGGAAGAACATTCAGGCAGCGCCCCCTCCCTCCCAGTTTCAAAGCGCCCTATGCTTCAGTAGCTTGTATATCTCTACATACACCCGGCCCTGTTCCTCATGCCGGATTCCAAAGTCTTGATAACAAGTTGACCACATGGCCTCTATTGTTCTGCTTTCCCAGAAGTCCCTTCTGCTCCCCCCCCCCCAAAAAAAAGCTCCGATACTAAGAGGACAATAGTTTGCTACCTCTTGATGTCCCACCCCCCCAATGTTTATGAGACACCGTGCTTTAAGGACTAGCTGTCTAATGTCTTGCCTTTTGTTTTTCTCTTGTTTCATTCATTACGAAGCGCTGATAACATTATTTCTCCTGGCCTGAGAATGTTTTCAGGGACGGCACTCACGGCTGAGAACATACCTCACACTTAAAGAGTTTACGCTTATCTTATATTAGTATTTTTTTTATTCTTATATATTCTTTAAATACCTCGGAGCTATTGTCTCAGATGAGGGAACGAAACCTAAACTACTGGCCAGCATTGCACAGTCCACAGCAGCCCTTTCTAAACTTACAATAATTAGGAAAGACAAAGGCTTAACCCTCAGAACCAAAATCAGACTGATGCGCTCCCTGGTCATGGCCACATTTTTATATGCTTGTGAGTCTTGGACGCTGACTGCAGAGCTAGTGAGGAGGATCCTAGTAATGGAATTGAGAGGCTACAGAACGATCAGAGGTATTGCATTCAAAGACCGCATCACAAACCAAGAGATTAGAGACCGGGTTACTGCAGCGATCGGACCCCATGATGGCCTGCTAACTATCGTAAAAAAAATGCATCAATGGCCATATTACAAGATCTTCGGGAACCTTTCCTTCAGGAAACAGTACCAGGAAAAACAAGAAGAGGAAGACAGAGAAAGCGATGGGAGGACAACATAAAAGAATAGACGTGCCTGCCATTGAAAAAGGTTCTAACTAAGGCAAAAGACAGAGAGGAATGGAGAAAGACGGTCGACGAGTCTTGAATGTAAGACTAAGGTAAAAAGGTAAAAATTCTTATATATGTGCGTGAGTGGCATAAATCACTTGGTTTGCTTAAACAAGGCGGTGAGATAAAAGCTCAAATTGAAATTCGTTGAACAGCCAAAGGCAGCTGAACTCAGACCCATTTACTCCTACCCATATGCCCACAAAGAAAAGTATTTGGATCAAGTGTGATCTTAGCATGCTCAACACATAGACACATAGACTGGTCGAATCGGCTTCATTTAGTGAAAGACACAATTTTTGGCATATTTTCAAACTGATGATCTTCCATTCTGAAAATACATGTTTGCACTGAATCTTGATCAAAGACCTACATTATATAGTATAATCTTACAATAAAATCTTATACCTAGATTGCAAAACGGAAACAAATTCTTATCCGATAATGATCAAATCACAGACCTATATATACATATGTACGTAATTCTTTTTCAAGCTGTAATGGAATCAAGGAAAATCGATATTTTCTGTCTTAGAAAAGTAATGATCTTTAGTTTTAAAAGTTTAGAAATAATGCAATACCAGTTTGCGGATTTTTTTTTAATAGAATGTGTAATTAATCACAGAACTATATATTCACGCAAATCTATGAAATAAACCCGTTTCCTGTTAGTTTCCATTGAGATAATGTTTCGAAAATCCTAGAACGACATAATACACGTCTGTTGATTTAAATCATCTTAAGTACATTTAAAAAGATTGACTACCAAAATCTTTCTAGACAATGTATCTAAAAATTGCAAAATAATAATCATAATCATAAGACGAAAGTGTTCTCATTTGCGATGTTCAATTACAAGATCTAGATCTAAACATTAAATTATATGTTACATAGGTTAGGTACAAAAAAAAATATTTTATAATTACTTTACAAAACAATGCTTGTTTCAGATTTTTTGAAAATTTTCACATATTTTGTTGTGTCAAAAGATCTCCATGTCCAGTCTAGATATACATAGATATACTATACATATATATATATATATATATATATATATATATATATATATTATATATATATATATATATATATATATATATATATATATATATATATATATATATGTGACCTCCATATCAAGTCTAGATATAATATATATAGGTCTGTGACCTAGATCTTATTTTGTTGATGGTTTCCCTGATCTATGGCCGATGTCTTGTGGCTTCAGATTGTTAGAGCTAGTTTTTAGGGATATTTGTTTTAATCAGTGTGCCCAAATAAACTAAACGTAAAACAATTTTATTACAAAAATGATTATATTGGCAACCTGTCGTAATACGAACACTCAATCTATAATACTACAGAATTTAATAATAGAAGCCGCATATTGAGACTACATGAGTTAGGGTTAGGATTTGTGGAGCAAATACAATTTCTTTTATTTTAGAAGAGACCTTTATGTAGATTATTTTTTGCTTTAAATTTGAGACCACATTTTTATAACTCCATCCTCCAAAACCACATTTTTATGCTTCAATAAACCGGAAGGACAAAGGAATGTAACCAAAACATTATCACATAATAATTGGGATAATAAGAAACTTTACAATAGCACAACATGCTATTATATATAAAAAAATAAACGTTAATATAAAATTGATCATACATAGTTAGTAGATGATAACGGAGTCTCAAATTTTCTTTCACTAATTTTGGGTTGAAACTTTTCAGGGGTAATAATTTACTACAAGTAGAAGAGCACAATTTCTTTTATATTTTAAGTGTTCTTAATAAGTCAACATATTCCACAAAATTAGAAACTAACATGAGATCAGTTACATAATTTCACAAGAAATAGAATATCAACACATATGAAAGTACCAAGACGTATTCAACAACCGAAATCCATTGTAACATAATGAACAGTAATATTAATAAAGTCAAATAACAAGATCCGAACCAGTATGATATAAGTGCATGCGTTTATACTGTGTGGTGAGTTAGCGTCCTTATTTAGACTCTCCACGCCATACCCCACCTTCCTCCGCTAAATTTCTAGAAGTTTCGATCCCTTTAATTTATTGCTTTTGTTAGATTTTTTTATTTTGAAGTAGTACAAGCTGAGTGAGGAGGCGCGGTTGGCTTCCGAATCTGGGATCCCGGGTTCGAATCCTGGTGAAGACTTGGATTTTTAATTTCGGGATTCCTGTGTCAACCCAGCCCTAATGGGTACCTGACATTTTTTGTGGAAATGCAATGTGGTCGTTGTGCTGGCCACATGACACCCTCGTTAACTATGGGCCATAGAAACAGATGACCTTTACATCATCTGCCGCATAGATCGCATGATCTGAAAGGGGAACTTTTAGTAAGTACATTTGAGTACTGAATCAAGATTTTTTTGTAGGTGTCGCAAAAACTTTTTTTTACAATATCTCTATTCAAGTCACTACTTCATGGAGGGTGGACGCTGATCTCAAATACTGCACTAAAGATTTTTCCTGTGAATTTAACAGTGGATGTATATCGTTGAGAAAAGAATTACTAGCTCGTTGGACACACGGAAAAAACTCTAGTTTGACCGTTAAAGTTTTTCAAAATAAAAAATAAATAAATGTAAATTTGGCTTGACTAGACTTAGAAATAATAAACATGGCGTAGTCAGCCATAGTGTTCCCAAGCTATAGGGAGCTACGATAACATAGCAAATTTAATATGGTGCTAATTTTATTGTAAGAATATCTAAGGCTTACTAATATTTTTTACGTATATCTAATAGAGTTTACATTTAGAATCTAGATCTAGGAGATCTCAACTAGAACTTAAGACTTCTAAGTCAGAGAGTAGGTCTAGTATTAGATCTAGATGTCCATATAATGATTATATCAATAAATAAGCATAGCTACTATTTCCCGCTGGCTGAATTGGTCAACACCCATCGAAGTACGTTCACGCATTAGACGGTGTCAAAATCACGTGTTTGATGGCCGGTGAGAACAAAATATTTTTATTATTATTGTTATTTTTTTATTCTATTGGAGGTATTGTCTTTTAAAAAATGTATTTTTAAATGTCTTTCTTGTTTTTGTTCTATCTACTTTTCACCATTAACTTAGTTCAATGCAAACCTTTAAAACACTTTAGGTACAGGTAGATATATAGGTGAGAGGATAGGCGAAAAGAGCATGAGACAACGGTCTTGTCAAAGTTGGATGTGGCAAAATATGTAGATCAAAGCTAGGGCTTCGTAGCCAAGTGAAAAACTGTTCTCCTTTAATCTTCGAACTCGAAGACAAGCTTTAGTTATATATACACAGCATAGACCTAATCCAACATTAATTGTTTAAATATCTAACTTAACTAGGTAGATTGTAATTCATGCATAATGTCTATTTAAAAAAATAATAAATAAACAAATAAATAAAATATACCTTGATTTCAAGAGACGTAGATCTAACCAGAGCGTGACAAAGCGAAGTGACCACTTTAACTCTCTTATTTGTCTAATGGGTAAACGCATTCGTCAACGGTCCATAGATAAGGAACTTATGTCACTCACAAGTAAAATCCAATTTAATTTGATCACACAAATCTAACAGCTGGCATTCAGAAGCCCGTTGTCCTTATTTGTTTTTAATATGTAGTAGTTTTTGTTTGATCACAATGAAGACTTTATTCCATTCTTTTCTCCGTTAGTATTTTCTAATTTGTGATTTCATTCCCAGGCGATGCTGAATATATTGAGGTTCAGGGCACAAGAGAGCGCTAGTAGGTCGAAAACTGAGTTGCTGCCTAGCTTGAGTTCAGCTGAATGACTGTCGCTATTAAAGAGGTTTGGCGTTATGGACAACACAGATGTCAGCGAAACACAGTAAGTTCCAAAATGGTAGCTAGATGATTAATAAGGACTCAAAAGGTAGCAATGAAGACTACCACGGCAGCAGCTAGCTCTAATTGGTAGCAGTCTCAAGTCCAATCTTCGGTGGTAGCAATCTAGGTTCCAATCTACAATGGTAGCCGCCCAATGTCTTAATCTGCGATGGTAGCGGAATGGCCACCACGAGAACACGTGACAAGCCTTATGTTATCGTCAGGGTGTATTTAGTAGAGCCACAACTTTCCGTAACTGGAGACCTTTGGATCGTGTCGTGTCGTTTAACATCAGACAATGTACTTGTGCTATTAGTTCAGCAGCACCCCTCCCTTCCATCAGCCCACACCACCCCCACTCTTTCCATGTCCTCAGCCATTGGAACACAAGACGCAAGTCTTATTAAGACATGAGTTCCGGTTAAACGAAAACCTCTTAATAGCAGTTAGCTTTTATTCAATGATTAAATTATATTTATACTGAAAAGAAAATGTGCTTAAAAATCAGTAAAATAAATATTTTAGTTAAGAAACATATCAATATTACTTTAAAACCAAGAAATCCACTTGAATAAAATATAAATAATGTTTTAATCAGGATTTGCTATTAAATGAATACTTTTTTTTCTTTCTCACTGGTATCCAATAGAAAACTCTAGACGGCATCCATCACATTGTCTCAGGTTTCCCCCTTGGCCACGCCCATACGAATGAGCGCGAACATATTAACGAGTTTCTATTAACAGGCCAGGGAAGAAAGCAAGACTTGGCTCCTCCCATTTTCTTGTAGTCGGTCCCTGGAGTGTCGGTGTTTACCTGTTGACCTCGATCAAGTAAACACGTACCGTTTGACAGGTGCCAGAACTCAGATTTGCAGCACCAAAGAGTAAGGGGAAACGGGGGAGGGCTGGCAATAATGCCAGAGTTAATCAATGTCCAAACCGATAATGATTGCAATAACAATAATCTCGTGTCGTGTAAATAGGTGAATGGGAAAAGTAAACCTTAGCCTTATGATTGAGTCCTTATTTTTATATGCAATAATATAAATCTCAAAATCTTGTCCTATTCTGTTATATTTCTGGAGAAAAGAAACAGTCTGACTGAGAAGGTAATAATAAGCAATTTTTATGTTATTATAAAGATTGGCACTTTCATCAATAAAATCAAGAAAAACATTTAAAATGTTAAAAAAAAAAACAACAACAACAGCTTTTTATTTTTCTCTTAAAAATTAATGAATGTTAGATTAAAACACATTGGGGCTCTTTCTTTTTTTAACCCCTGCCCTTCCCCCCTTCTCCACGAGAAAGAATCTTTGTTAAGCGAAGGTATAGATCTAGTACTATTTATAATATTCCAATGATAAGCATTTAGATCTAGACATAGAAGACGATGCGCAACATGTTCCTGTCAAAGAAGCCTTACATTCGGAAATTCCCGAAAGCGATAGTCCTTTAAAAACCGATTTTGGATATAGACCTAGATCTATATCTATAGCCAAATTTAAATTTATTCAATTTGTTACTTGATAAATGATAACGGTCAGACCAGAGTTTTCCCCAAGTGGTCAACAAGCTAGTAATTCTTTTCTCAGCAATATGCATCAACTGTTAAATTTCTAGGAAAATAGTTAGGGCTGTTTTTGAGACCAGCGTCCAGGTTCCGCCATCATAAAGTTTAAAAAAATACTTGAAAACAAGCAAAAATAAAATACTTAAGCAAAAAAAAAAAAGCTTATCAAAGGAAAGAACTTCACATTTACAACTAAATATCTCAATAATGTTTAATTTATTTTCCCTTTTTCGGAATAAAAAAATTGATTATCTTACAAATCTTATATAATACAGACGTTACTTCAAAAAAAGAAGATGATTACGTCCTACGCGTCATGCATTTAGTCATATTAACCAATGACTTAAATTCTGCCAAGTCACTGGTTTTCTTGGCTGGCTCAGGCAACCCATTCCATGCTCTAATAGCACTAGGGAAGAAGGAGTATTTGTACAAATTTGTCCTAGCATTTGGGACGATGAATGTGCCTTTATCTTTGTGTTTTTCAGAGTATTTTATCAAATTTTGTTTTTGTATTTGAAGATTATGGTTCAGTGTTTTATGTATAATTGCTACTTTACTTTTGAGTCTTCTGTCTTGAAGGCTTTCTAAATTTAGTGATTTTACTAAAGGTGTTACTCTAGTCAAATGTGAATATTCGTTTGTTATGAATCTCACTGCTCTATTTTGTGTCTGTTCCAGTTTCTTAATGTTTTCTTGAATTGAGGGGTCCCAAACGGAGGATGCATATTCTATTATTGGCTTAACCAAGGTTAAATAACATTTTAGTTTTATGTTCTTATTTGATTTATAGAAATTTCTTTTAATAAACCCTAATGCTTTCTTTGATTTTTTTTATACTTTCATCAATATGTGGATTCCATGACAGTTTTCTCATTTATTATAACACCTAGGTATTTTGCGTTTTTAGTCTGTGTTACTGGTTTGCCATGAATAAGATAAGTGGAATTAATTTGTTTTAGTTTTTTTGTTACTCTTAACAACTGACATTTTTCTGGGTGGAATTTGATTCCCATTTCTGTAATTCATCTAATTCTCTTTGTAAAATATCTGTGTCTTGTGTTGTTTTTATTGTTCTATATATTATGCAATCGTCTGCAAAGAATCTGACTGTTGTTCCTGAAGTAATGCAATTCGGTACGTCATTTATGTAAATTAAAAATAGTAGTGGACCAAAGACTGTACCTTGAGGTACACCTGAGTTTACTGTTATCGGTGTTGATTTAGAGCCATTTATTATTACAGTTTGTTCTCTCCCTATCAAAAAATCTTTAATCCTCTGATGCAGTGGACCATTAATGCCGAAATATTTTAATTTTTTAACTATCGTTAACAACAATAAATTGACTAAATGGTTAATTTTTAGCGGTCCCCGAAAGGGGAAAAGACGCTATTAGTTTTGTGCGAAATGTCTGTCCATCTGTCCGTCCGTCCCGTTTAGATCTCGTAAACTAGAAAAGATATTGAAAATCCGACATCACAATATTTTAGACCATTCAAAGTTCTGATGCAACGGCTACTTTTTTTTTCTGAAAGCGAAAAATCTAATTTTTAAAATCAGTTATGCAAGCAGTTTTTTAAAGAGAAAAAGCTAATTAGTATGCATTATAAGTTAGACCTAATTGAAAACGAATAGTAATTTTGTAAACTTCATTAGATCAATTATAAGACAACGGAAAACACAAGGTAGGCGCGGTGGCTGAGCGGTAAAGCGCTTGGATCCTGGGATTGGTTCCTGGACTGGGATTTTCTACTTCCACTCAGCTCTAATGGGTACCTGACATTAGTTGGGGAAAAGTAACGGCGGTTGGTCGTTTTGCTGGCTACATGACACCCTCGTTAACCGTAGGCCACAAAAAACAGATGAACTTTACATCATCTGCCCTATAGACCACAAGGTCTGAAAGGGGAACTAGTTAGGCCAGGTTCACATCTAACTTTACATTCACTTTCACCTATCCTTTGATCTGCGGGACCGTTGGGGCTCAACACAAGATCCGTTAACCTTCTTTCTCCATTCTTATCTCTTATTTGTCTTTGATATAATTTAATTCGGATGTTCTTTCTGAAAATATTGAAGTCTGCCTGGGTGGACCACTTTGGGGGCCGATTTTGAGTTTGTGTTTCCACACAAACTGTCTTTTGTAACCTTGTTATAATTGATTCATGTTTTATTAGGAACAGTCTCATGGATTTAAAATTTTAACTTCATCTGAGAATGGGTTAGATGAATTAATGTGTACAAATATCTAAGGGGACAAAACCCCACATATATAGCCATATCTCTTAATGCTAAAAATTAATTATGTAAAGTTTCAACTTGATCCAAGAATGGTAGTGTGAGAAAAAAACGTGTTTAAAATGTGTACCAGACAGACAAAGTGAGTTAATATAAGCTTTGTAACAAACACAAAATAGCACACTGACAGCCATATCTATCAATATTGCAAGATGTTTCATTTCTTGCCATAAAACAAAACTAATCAATAAACACTAATTAATTAACTAACTGGCTAGTTATTTGGTTGATTCGTGTATTGCAGTGGTTCCCAAACTTTTTTGTCTCGTAGACCCCTTGCCATGTTTTTTGGTTTTCCGTAGACCCCCTGCTTAAGTTATATTGAATTCTAGAAAATTCATCAATTTCAAATTACACATTTTGTTTAAAATAATTTCTAACCAGTGACATGGGGAGTGAAAAAGTTATTTAAAACTGCATTTTAAGTTGAATTAATTTTTAAAAATAAATTTATTAACAAAATTCAAATTTAAACCCATTATATGACAGATAATAAGTATCGTTTCTATCACTATACACATTTTTTAAAGGTTTGCAAGCTCACCGTCCATTGCTACAGAGATTATTTTTCATAAAAATGATTAGTTGTTTTTTGAAGTAGTTCTTGAAAACATTAAATATTAATGTGCCTTAAGTATCATAGTAAAAGTTTTCACAAAGAGCAGTTTTTCGTGTATTTCTTGAGCCATAAAAATTTGAATAAAAAAATACATCATTACCAGACAAGGTTGACTCAGCCAGCTATATAGAGAAATATGTTGTTTGCAGAAATATGTCGTTTGCAAAGACTTACATAAGAAGAAAGAAATATTTGACTATATTCCAACAGAGCTCAAGAATTAAGTGAACTCTTCTACAAATCCATTGCCCTAACAGCCAATGGGTCGGAGTTTGCATGGATGGTTCTCAGAAAGCCACAACAAACGGAGGAGCTGGAATACTCATTGAATGGCCCAATGGAGAAAAAAAAAATTAAAAATTAAGTTCATTGTAACTAATGAGCTCTATGACAACTACAGAGAAGAAATAGAAGCACTAGAGCTAACAGCTACCATGCTAATGAATAAGCCAAGTTCGCCAAACAGTTAATTTTTTTCTTGACCAATATAAAAATAGTCCTCAAAGCTTAACAAACGCTGGTGCCTCCTAAATAAAACAACTCATGATGCCTGGACTGACGTTCGGTGGTCACCTTGCCTGCTCGCATCTCCCGTCGGGAGTCTAGAATGTAATTATCAACATAATCTGAAGTAACACCCAAAAGATTTTGTATAAAACATATTGTGTGACCTTGTAAAGCTCAACAACAGCAAGAACACTGTTCTCCAATGTTGAAATAGAAGGAAATAGAAGGCTGACACATATACCCAAAGTGAGAAAACAAATACATACTTGAACATCACACTCTATCCGGAAGAAAAGAAGTAACTTATAGTAAATAGAAAAAACGAGAAATGGACAAGCATTCATTCGATATACAAGACATTTGACACCTATTATAAACTATCCCAATAGGACCACCTTTAATTTTTTACATCAGAACCGTACACATCATAATGAGAAAACAAGTTCCGGAAGCTCAAAATTGGGACCATTGAAATTTGCCCTTTTGGAGTGTCACCAGAGAATGCCGACCATGTCTTCAAAATTGCATTCTTCATCAAGAGGCCAAAAACAAGACACTTGTCACAAAACCCAAACATGAAATTCTTTTAATGATATAAGTTTGTGTAAGAGTTTTTACAATTTCTTCAATGGCTGGTAAAATAAAAAATTTGCCTATCGTGTGAGGTTTTCAGTATTTTACTAAAATCATCTTCTCAATGTTAGGTCAAAGAGAGATTTTGTGGGTGTATTCTGAGCTTTTTCTTTGAGCGTTTGAAAGTTTTGCAAACTTTTATCTTTTTATTAGGGTGGCATCATCTCAAATGATCCTCCAGCTTAATTGGTTTCATATGATCATAAAAAAATAGCACATTAACACTCGCTTGTTTGACAACGAAGTAATGAAGTTCAATTTCAAATACTTAACGCTGTACAGTCTACATTTTTAACTTTGTTAAAGTTATAACTAAACAAAACTACACTATTTAAATATAGTTATTAAATTAAACAAAACAATTTTTCATTTAATCAGTAGGATAAAAATTTAAAGGATTTCCTAAGGTACAAATCATAAATGTGTGTATGAAAAAATTCCAATTGTCAAAATTAAAGTCACGCCATGCTGAATTGAGATTCTTTATCGTAGACCCCCGTGTACTTCTCATAGACCCCCAAATCCCTTTTTAACTTTCGTAGACCCCTTGGAAGTCTTCGTAGACCCCTGGGGGTCTATATAGACCACTTTGGGAATCACTGGTGTATTGGGATAGACAATAAATAATTATTAAAAATTTCAACTTGATCTGAGAATGGGAAGTGGGAAAAATTACGTGTCCAAGAATTTTACCGGACAGACAGAGAGTTGATATAAACTTTGTAAAAAGATAACTCTTTTCGAGAACCATATAATATATATGGCCCAAACTACGGCCCGTGGACAATATCCGGCGGATGACGCGGCCCAAGAACCTTTTGCCCACATGGTTGAATAAAGTGTCTGTGAGTCTGAGTCTGTGAAGTTGGAATCAACGATTTATTTACGGTAGTGTGAAAAACATGTGTCTGAAATGTATATGGACAATAGGAAGGTTAGACATCACTGACCTAGAAACATGTAAACTTAACATAATCCTTAAGTTCTTGTTTGGTTTTAAATGATTAAAAATATATAGAAGATGACCTGCAGACACATTCGAAGCCCTAAGCATTCCCAAGAGTATGCCTATTACCTGTCAAAATGGGCAGTCCTGCTGCAGACCTGCAACACCGCAAGAAAATTTCTAAGTGGACACTGTTAAGGGGACTACAATTAATTTTGTTTCCTTTCCCTTTAACGAAACTCGACCATGGCATTGCAAGAGAATGAAAATGAATACATTTCCATAATAATAATAATAATAATAATATACCCCATTGTTATATCAACAGAGGGGATAATAACAACTGACACCTTCAGGGCCCTTAACATTCCTAGGAACATCCTCGTTGCCTATCAGAGGGTGTTACTGCTGCAGACCTGCCACATCTCCAGAAAATTCCTCAGTGGAAACTGTTAAAGGGACTACGATGAATTTTGTTTCTCTTTTGCGAAACTCGACCCTGGCAGCGCCAGAGAATGACTACTCGTTCATTTCTAACAATAATAATAATAATAGTATTTTGACAGACAAAACGGTGATTTTAATCGCCCTGATCTGCTGCTCATCGATAAACAAAAAAGCCGCTACCATTATTGACATCGCCGTACCACTATCTTATAATTTAAAAAAAAAAACTGAGCTGGGAAAAACTGAGAAAATATGGGAACCTAGGCTTGGAGATAAAGCGTTTATGGAAATTATCTAAAACAACAATATACCCCATTGTTATATCAACCGAGGGGATAATAACAACTGACCTCACAAATACCTTCAAGGCCCTTAACATTCCTATGACCATTCTCGTTGCCTGTCAGAGGGCCATACTCCTGCAGACCTGCCACATCACCAGAAAATTTCTCATTTGAAATTGATAAAGGGACTACGATGAATTTTGTTTCCCTTTAACGAAACTCGACCCTAGCTTCGCCAGAGAATGAATACTCGTTCTTTTCTAACATAATAATAATAATAATAATTTATCAATTTTAATAAGGCGCCTAATAATTAGAAAAAAAACATGTAAAACTGTGAAACGTACTGATACATTTGGGTTGGGGTAGGATAGGCGTGGTGGCCGAGTTCTAAAGCGCTTGGCTTCGGAACGAGTGCTCTCGAGTGCAAATCCCGGATTTATGTCGGTGATTTCTTAGGACGCCCCTTAGTCCACCAAACTCTAATGGGCAGCTGACATTCTTTGTGGAAGTAAAAGTAGGGCCACATTTCATCTTCTTTAATCGTCGGCCAAAGCAACAGATATGCTTTACATATAAACAGATATGCTTTACATATAAACATATATGCTTTACATAGAAACAGATATGCTTTACATAGAAACAGATATGCTCTACAAAGAAACAGATATGCTCTACATAGAAACAGATATGCTCTACATAGAAACAGATATGCTTTACATAGAAACAGATATGCTTTACATAGAAACAGATGTGCTTTACATAGAAACAGATATGCTCTACATAGAAACAGATATGCTCTACGTAGAAACAGATATGCTCTACATAGAAACAGATAAGCTTTACATAAAAACAGATATGCTCTACATAGAAACAGATATGCTCTACATAGAAACAGATATGCTATACATAGAAACAGATATGCTCTACATAGAAACAGATATGCTCTACAAAGAAACAGATATGCTCTACATAGAAACAGATATGCTCTACATAGAAACAGATATGCTTTACATAGAAACAGATATGCTCTACATAGAAACAGATATGCTATACATAGAAACAGATATGCTATACATAGAAACAGATATGCTCTACATAGAAACAGATATGCTCTACAAAGAAACAGATATGCTCTACATAGAAACAGATATGGTCTACATAGAAACAGATATACTCTACATAGAAACAGATATGTTCTACATAGAAACAGATATGCTCTACATAGAAACAGATATGCTCTACATAGAAACAGATATGCTATACATAGAAACAGATATGTTCTACATAGAAACAGATATGCTCTACATAGAAACAGATATGCTCTACATAGAAACAGATATGCTTTACATAGAAACAGATAAGCTTTACATAGAAACAGATAAGCTTTACATCATTGTTTCCCAATCTTTTTCCTTTAACGGAAGACTTCGCATATTTTGACTATTAAGCGGAACACTTCGCATATTCTGAGTATAAATTGGAACACTTTGCTTATATTTTACAGAGATTAATTCCTGTGGTGGCCTACTAGATAATTATTTCAGTAATTTGTGGAACACCTATTCAGGCCTCTGGAAACACTGAAATGCGGAGCATAGCAGCAGTGGCGGAGCTAGGGTCGGGGGAGGAGGGGGGACAATTTGAAAATCCCCCCGGGCCCCCACTGGAGGGGTGACCCAAAATGAGTGTTTTTTGTATTAAATATTACACAAAATGCAGGGCCTCCGAATGATGGTAAATTCTTCGAGGTGATTATGTCATTCAGTTTGAGAAACAATGCTTTACATTAGTTATTAATCAAAGACTGTTTTTGAAAAGGTCAAAATAAAATGAATAAAATCGATTCTAAGTCTGTGCAACAATAGACAATTTAAGTAACTAGATTTTTTTTTTTTTTTTTTGCACAATTAGATATAAGCTGTATTTATTTCTGAGCATTTTACAGATCAAGAAATACAAAATCTACCGTAAAAAGAATGAACAAAGAAATAATTGTATCACATCTACCTGTGGCTATTATCCTCCGCTAGTCAAGTGATGATGTTCCGTTTGTTTGTACTCGGTGACCTCTTGTCACTGCTACCTGGATCCCTCTCTAATCGACGGTCCTGTAAACACACACACGCTTAAAAGGGGCTATTTGTTAAGCCCTCGCGAGCAGGTAAACTTTTCTTTTTTCCCTTTCTTGGTCTATTAGTACTAAACCGTTACTCGGGGGGCGCTGTTTGTCGCCGCGATCATTTAGCACCACATCGGGACACAAGTGGTGCCCGAACTTTAAGTAACGACTGTCAATCAGGTACGGATAACTCCAGATCAGTTCACTCAAGGGAAAGCACTCAGGGGGGGGGGAAAAAGCAAGGACAAGAATTAACTGTATTGAAATTGTACGTATACGCACACACACGTACACACACACATACATGTGCACAAGCTCTGTGACAGAGATACTAACAGGCACGAACACACGTATATACGTAGTCAATACACTTGCTGTCTCATTTGCCTATCAAAACAAAACTTGTCTTCTGTACCTGCCATAGAAGTCAGATGGCCCAGACGATAGTAAATTGACCAGGTACTGTGCAGGGAGAGAGTTCGATCATTTCACTTCATTATTCGTGCAAATCTATTGAATACAGTGACATGTCTTTTCTTGTCATTGTTGAAGATGTACGGTCGGTTCGGTTGATGTGCTATTTGACGCATTGGTTTGAGACAGATTGACAGACAGAAGACTAGAGACAATCTGATTGATTGACACGTATGGAACTGACATTCTTAAGTAAACTCAGTTTCTCATCTAGTTTTTGCAATATTATGATTTCGAATTTTTATCTAGCTTTCATTTTTTGGCTATTGTCTACAAATAGATATTTAAAGCCAGCAATAGGGACCACATTTTTAATGAGAGCTATTTTTTTTATAATTTCAGAATTTTTAGGGCGCCTCTGAGTCCACCCAGCTCTAATGGGTACCTGACCTTTTTGTTGGGGAAAAGTAAAGGCGTCTGGTCGTTGTGCTGGCGACATGACACCCTCGTTAACCATGGGCCTCAGAAACATGACCTTTACATCATATGCCCCATAGATCGCATGGTCTGAAAGGGGAAGTTTTACTTTCACTAAATGGGGAATTAACTATATTGAAATAGGGGCCCTCACTGACGCTTAGCGCTGCATTACTACAAGTCAGAGATGTCGCATGGGAAGGTCATTGGTTCGTGAAAAGACTTATAGAAGACTCGAGAAGTACATAGAAGTCTAATTCATAAAGCGCTGGTTGTAAGTCTGTATGTGGTGCGTGTGTACATGTTGTTCGTATTGGCATCTATATTGTTATTGTTACAGTAGTTACGCTGAGGTTGTCAATTGTAGTCACACTGAATTTCCATTTGATTGGATCAATAAACAATTTTCTTATCTTATCATATCTTATCTTATCAAAGATTAGGGGGCCGGCTCCATTTGTTTCACAGTAGCATTTAATTGGTAAATGTTTACTTTGTCGAGGATGAAAGTGATTTATCAGCAGCAACCAGCATCCTGTTCACACTTTGTTTTTACTCTTTTTTTTTTTTCTATTTCGACTGTTTTTTTTTTATTTCGACTGTTTTTTTTTTTATTTCGACTGTTTTTTTTTTATTTCGACTGTTTTTTTTTTATTTCGACTGTTTTTTTTTTATTTCGACTGGTTTTTTTTTAGTAATAAAGAAATGGGAGATTATTCTAAAAATGACAGAACTTTTAGGAAGATTTCTGAATGCTATCGGACTTGAAAGCTATCATCAAGGTTAGGACAAGGAAATAAGATTGTGCTTTTCTACTACCATGAAGGAAAAGATTATTATTATTAACCATTAATTTTTTGTATTATTAACTACTCTTACTATTACAAGTATTTTTACAATATCTCTTTTAAGGTCGCACATTCAGAGTAGGCAAAACATGGGTGGTTGGAAACGGCTCTAACAATAAACTTAAATATATGACATTTGATATATGTCGTTGATAAAAGATTTACTAGCGCGTTGGCCACAGTGGAAAAACTGTAGTTTGACTGTAATAATGGTTCAAAATATTTAAAAAAATAATGTTCATTTGGCTTGAGAACGAGAAAATATTTATCTTGAACAGATGACGTCTTCGGGTAGTTCCGTATGGAGGCCCTATTCATTCAAGAGTTGAATAAATTAATGTTAATATCACAGACCTATATATATTATATCTAGACTGGATATGGAGATCTTTTAACACTACAAAAAAATGTCTTGAAAAACGTTTTAAAAAGTTGAAACAAGGCGTTGTTTTGTAAAGTAATTATAAGAAGTAAAGGTTTTTTTTCAACCCTAACCTATGTAACATATAATTTAAGGCTTAGATCTATATCTAGTAATTAAACATCGAAAATAAGAGCCCTCTTATCTCATTATTATTATGTTGCATTTTTAGATACATAAAAACAAAATCAATCTATTTACATGTACATTAGATGGCTAGAATCGATAGACGTGAATTATTTCGATCTAGGATTTCGAAGCATTAGCTTAATGTAAACTAACAGGAAATTGCTTTATTTGTAAACTTTGCATGAATATATAGTTCTGTGATTAATACATTCAATCAATCATAAGCATGTCCTTCAGCTAAATAAAACGTACATTTGGAATTAGGTCCTATTTTGACGTGGATAAAAGGGAATGAAGATCTCAGTATAAGTAGTGTTCATTCAGTGGTATATCGCATCGTGCATCATTCTCTTGAAGTGGTCACATTGCACATTTTGAGATCCCTCGCCACCCAGGCGTTGTCCTACTGTTTCTAATGAGGCGCTAACTGCCGGTGATGATGTAGATGGGGAGCTACCGATGACAATGTTCAGCAGCTTGTTTATTTAGCACCACGCCCTTTGGGGACATCAACAACTGTCACTAAGTGGTGTATGTGGGGAAAGGGGGCGGGTGTCTATATGCTTATGAGAATGCAGGTTTTAAATCAGATATGACAAATTCAGTTATCAGAAATAGTGTGAATACAAGCTAGAGAGAGGGAGATAGATGTAAAGAGAAAGAGAGAGAGAGAGAGAGAGAGAAAGAGAGAAAAAAAAGAGAGAGAAAAAGAGAGAGAAAGAGAAAGAAAAAGAGAGAGATAGACAGAGAGAGAAAGAGAGAGAGGGGGAAAGAAAGAGAGAGAGAGAGAGGGAGGGAAAGAAAGAGAGAAAGAAAGAGAGAGAGAGAGAGAGAAAGAGAGAGAGAAAGAAAGAGAAAGAAAGAGAGAGAGAGAGAAAGAAAGAGAGAGAGAAAGAAAGAGACAGAAAGAAAGAGAGAGAGAAAGAAAGAGACAGAAAGAGAGAGAGAAAGAGATCCAACAAGAAGCAAGAATCCAATGTGAAGTAACCTAACCAAAAATCTAAACTCGAAGACTTAAAACCCTGGTAAGTCTAAGTGGGCTCCTGTTCACTAATGACTTAACCACTCAGAGCCGTCAATCTCACTGACAGTCCAAAGACGGTCACTGTGGACAGTCTGCAGTGGGTTATCCTCATTGACCACAGATCAAGTGTTTACAACACGATGGACGACAAAGCTTCATAGCAAACTGCCCGTCTGCTTGTATCCATGGTAACACAAGACCTATAATCTTAAAATCAAATCCTCTCAGACTTAGAGTAAAAAATAGAAAGAAAGAGGAAGACAATTCATTTTTTATTTATGATTAATGTCTTTTCTTAACTTTTCCATGTGAGATCTACAAACTATGAACGCTTAGTTTTATTTTTATTCTTAAAGAGACCCTAACAGGCTTAAAAGGAGGCATCTAAAGTAAGGCTCATAAAATGGGTCTCTAGAGGAGGATTCTAAAAGATGTTCCTACTAAACCCCTTACAACTGAACAATAGTGGAGTCTTCTTCGCTCCAATTAGCCAGACCTAAATTAAAACAAGTGAATCCTTAAATAGAGAAAAATAATAATAATTTGTAAACAAAAATCAAATAGGAATTTACAATCATATCTCTCAATACTGTAGTATTTATTTCCTCTTTTCCTTATCAAACAAGATAATTATTTACCAATAGTTAATTGACACATTGTTTTATTTTATGATTGATTTATGTTTTGTTAGGTACAATAAATTCTCGTGTAATGTTTCGACTTAATTCGAGAATCGATGTGGGAGAAATAGCGTGCACGAAAATTGTACCACACAAACAGACAGACAGACTTGATATAAGCTTTTGTAAAAATCCAATTTCTGGGGTTTAAACTCAAGACCATGAAAGTCAAAAGGTTATTCCCAATCACACACACACACAAACAACACGCACACACACACACAAGTACAGTTGAGTTGTGAGGTGGCAGTCAAATTATGACACTCTCTAACATAATTCTACCTTCACTTATCTTTACGAAGGGTTTATTACCTACATGCTGAAATTGTCAATGCATTTCTCAGGGTGGCTATACAGAGGGAGGGACTATGGATGCTCCTGGTCAGACTACGACCCCGTTACCCCTCAAAAATATATGACACGCATACATCCTGCCCCCGATTCAGACTCTTCATACATGTTCTGACACTATCCTTCACCCCTCCCCCTTTTTTTTTCCACCTCTCAGATTGGTATATCACCCCCCAAACAATGTTATTCAAACAATACTATTCTATCATCCAGTGGCATGTGACGTCTTGGTGGCAGCCATATTATGTGTGTATGTGTGTTTTAGAGATACGGGAGAGGGAAAAAAAGCAGACATGAATTTATGATAAACAAATGTAAATGGCGAAAGGCATAATTTATCCTGAAGGCGGCCCCATGTAATAAGGGTGGGTTCAGTTCTGTTCCACCGCCCCATTTTTAATATATATATATATATATATATATATATATATATATATATATATATATATATATATATATATATATATATATATATATATATATATATATATATAAGTAAAAACAAACACCAAAACAAGCGCTCACTAAAGTGACTTAAGGCGACCTTACCTGTTGACACGCACACATATACACCTATTTAATATGTTTATCTGTCAGGAAGGGTTCATTAGCTTTGGCTGGCCACCCACCAAGGAAAAGAAAAACTCTGAATCCAAACCTCCGCTGCCTTGTAACTAAATCCAAAAATGGAAAACGCAATTGAAGTCTACCCTGAATAAATAACTAACAAAGTTACAAAGAAATAAATCGGCCCCCGAAGTGGTCCACCCAGGCAGGTAAAAAGGCAGGTTTCAATATTTTCAGAAAAAATATAAGAATGAAATTCTATCAAAGACAAATGACAGAAGAATGGAGAAAGAAGGTTGACAGATCTTGTGTGATGCATCAACGGTCCAGCAGACCAAAGGATAGGTGAAAGTGAATGTGAAGTTGGATGTGAACCTGGCCTAACTGATGTCTTATAATGAATATCTAATTGATCTAATTGTTTTGTAAAGGGTCAATATTTTATTCCTCAACAAAAAATATTTCCGTAAAAAAAAAAAAATCCTAAGCATTTGCTCTATTCAATTTTAACACTGTTATCATAGGAATCCTTGGGCTTTTAGTAAAGTGTTCTACAGCTATAGAGCAGCAGTTCAGTTCACGCGATAATATGAAAAACTAGTTATTAATTGTTTTTTTCTCTTAAAAAAGGGTGAAATTTTTCTGTGTAAACGTAGTAATTGATATAATAGAACGTACATAACTTACCAATACAATTGTAAAACAAAAAGTTTTTGACTAAAAATCTAAAACCATTTGCATAAATGTGTTACAAATATGGTAAATATTTGGCTCCCCTACTAAAGAGATTCCCGTGTTTGTTACTATTAATAGTGAATAGTTGTAAAAGTGGTGTATTTTTATGAAAAAAACCCTGCTTGCATAAGTGGTTTAAAAAAATTTTTTTTTTTTGCTTTCAGAAAAGAAAAAAGTAGCCGTTGCATCAAAACTTTGAATTGTCTAAAATATTATGAAGTCGGATTTTCATTATCTTTTCTAGTTTACGAGATCTAAACGGGATGGACGACGGACAGACATTCCACTTTCGGGGGCCGCTAAATTTTGTGTATCTTCCGGAGTGTAGCCAACGCAGTACTTGCTATATGAAAATCTACTTAATGATTGTTGTTTTAATTTATGTTCTACTCATTTGCATATTAAATCTTTTTTCTCTTGAAAAAAAAGTAAACATTGTTTTGTAAATGTAGTAGTTAATATAACAGAACTTACTTAACTTTGCAATATATTTGTAAAAAAAACAACACATTTTTGACAAAAAATCTACAAACCGTTTGCATAAGTGTGGTAAAAATATGATAAATAGTCATCTCTTTACTAAATAGCCTCAAGTGTTTCTTACTATTAATAGTGAATAGTTGTAAAAATTTTATATTTTTATGAAAAAAAATGCATGCATAGTTGATTTTAAACATTACATATTTCGCATTCAGACAAGAAAACAGTAGCCGTTGCGTCAGAACTTTGAATGTTCAAAAATATGTCGGATGTCATGATGTCGGATTTTCAATATCTTTTCTAGTTAACGAGATCTAAACGGGACGGACGGACGGACAGAAATACCACATAAAACCACCAGCGTTTATTCCCCTTTCGGGGGCTGCTAAAAATAGTCAGTGATTCTAAGGGAGCTTACAAAGTAGTACATTCTGGCAAATTCAGTGACGCAACTAATACCAAATTATCACCCCTTTAATTGGACGCTAAAGCTGCTTGAGCGATAGGAAACTTTTCTTGGCGACTTCGTTCCGACCATTAACAATACCAAAACTCTAATTTGATTCAATCTACAAGATGAGCTATCCTCCCCTTTGATATGTGCGCCCACATCGCATAAGGAAGCTGCAGAGATTCATTCCGATGGAATCGTGGATTTTTTTTTTTTTTGTGATGTTGCGAGGTGGCAGAGTAAAAGACTTGGCTTCCGAATCCTGGTGAAGATTGGTATTTTTAATTTCGCGATCTTTAGGACGCATCTGAGTTCACCCAGCTCTAATGGGTACCCGACATTAGTTGGGGAAAAGTAAAGGCATTTGGTCGTTGCGCTGACCACATGACACTCTCGTTAACAATGGGCCACAGAAATCCTCTGCCAAATAGATTGCAAGGTCTGAAAGGGGTTCTCTACTTTTTTACGTGGCACGTAGCACGCGTGTCAGATATTTAAAAGTCCCTTTATGCCGAAAACAAGCTGTACCACTGGTTGTTAACAATCTTTCATAGAAAATATTGTTGGTGGTTTGTTGTAGAGGTCACACTTTCTTTATTTACTGTCGCCTGTTAGGTAAGTTCAAATGACTCCTTTGGGTTCCTAATAGAAAATGCGCATATAAAACATTTCCTAACAAGTAGATGCAATTTTCAAATTGCAAAATTCAAACCCTCTCACCCCCCATCTCTTCTCCCTCCCCTAGTTACGCCTCTGAGTTGACACTGACTACGATAAGACGTGAGAAAGTTAATCCTTCTTCACACAAACAGAGCGACTGCCACATACACACCAAGCTAGTTGAGCTCGACACTGGCATGCTCTACTGCAGTGACTTGTGGAAGTCTGGGAGTTAGTGTTGTTTGGAAGTATCCGAGTTTATGTCAAAAGTCGCGGGGTTGGGAGGAGAAGAGGGTTGAAAGTAAAAAAAAAAATCATGAACAAAAATTATAAATAAATAAATAAAAAAGGATGGGAGGACTTTTAATAAGGTGAACGCTACTTTTTACGAAGCTTATATTAACTCTGTCTGTCTGTCTGTCAGGATTATTTTACCCTTTTTTTTTCGCTCACATCCACATATCAAGTTGAAACCTTGCGAGAATGCCTATTCTCGATGAAAACACATGAATATCAATAAATAGATAACCATTACTTAATTAATTAGTGGTTATTAATTAATTTTGTTTATATAGGAGAAGGGAAATAAATCTTACATTATTTAGATATACATTTCTTTCCCTAATTTAAGCTTTATTGTTTGTTTTTTTACAATATTTTTTTTTATTTCGCTTGATATTTTTTTATTGTATATTATCGACCGTTGGCTTCTATTCATATAAGGATGAAAATAGTCCACACAGTTGTATAATAACATAAATGTGTGCATCTATCTGTGTCTTTCGATTTATGAATGTAAAATAGAACAAACAGAAATATTTTTAAAACATTGTAATTAAAAAGAACAAAGCTTATGTTAAGTTTAATTGTATCAATTACTTTGGATCAGTCATGTCGCTCAAATCATAACGGTCCTAGTCAAAATAAATCTGTGCGATTAGAAATATTTTACCTGTTGTTTTTGTCTAGCTTTTAACTTACAAAACACTTTATGACCCTATCACTTGTCTGGACCAGGCGTGAAAGCGGGAGAGAAGAAGGGCGTATATTGGTGAATGTTTACATGATGGTTTTTTAAATACATAAAAAAAAGTTCAATCAGGGCTTAAGAGTCCTTAAGGAACTAATTTAACTTATTTCACATCTGTCATCGCAGGGTCTGAAAGGGAAACTTTTTTTTTTTACTTTATATTTGTCAAGTACGATTTCATTCCCTTGTTCAATATACCAAACAAAATAATAAATTTCCAATAGTTAATTAACTAATTGGTTAATTTTTTAAATTGATTCTTTGGTTGTCGGGTAAAAAAAATAATTGTTCAAAATTTCAGCTTAATTCTAGAATGGGTGTGGGAGAAATAACGTGTACAATTTTTTTTACCTGACAGACAGACAGACAGAGTGAGTTGATAGAAGCTTTATAATGAAATAACAATTGAACTTTTTGTTCCGAGCTTGTTTGTTTTTTGTTTTGTTTTTTTTTGACGGGTCACTCATCAGTATGCATGTGGTGACCCGACAAACTAATATATATATATATATATATATAATATATATATATATATATATATATATATATATATATATATATATATATATATATATATAATAATAATAATCTTTATTGTCCGTATGGAAATTTTTCTTACAATTTGTGCATTACACCAAACAAAAAACATTATATATATATAATGACTTCACCTTAACCTATCGGTCTGTTGGACCGTTCGAGTACCACACAAGATGTCTGTATCCATTCCTCTCTTTGCCTTGGATAGATTTTTATTCACTGACAGGCCTGTCTATTCTTTGATGTTGGCTTCCCATCGTTTTCTCTGTTTTCCTCTTCATCTTCTTCCTGGTACTGTCCCCTGAAGGAATGTCTTTACGAGCCCTGACGATCTTGTGATGTGGCCATAGAGTTTGAAATTACGTTTTCTAACAGTGGTTAGCAGGTCATAGTAGGGTCCAATAGCTGTATTGCCTCTTTCAGCCTTTGGAGCGTCTTATTGGAATGCATGAGCTATGGTCAGAACGATACATAGTTATCAGGGGAAATAATGTTTCCCCTCAGCCCACCTCCTCGTGGCTTTCCAAGCTAAAAGTAATTAAATGTGAATATTTACCGCTTGTTTTAACTTTAACCAAAATAATATCTGGCTATTGCGTTTTAGATGTTGTCTGGTCCACACCTTTGCAGCGAAGAGGATGTGCTTGAAGAGCTTGAAGAAAAATGTCAGTTGTTAAAAGTAACAAAAAAAAACTAAAACAAATTATTTCCACTTATCTTATTCATGGCAAATCAATGGCACAGACTAAAAACGCAAAATACCTAGGTGTTATAATAAATGAAAAACTGTTATGGAATCCACATATTGATGAAACTATAAAAAAATCAAACAAAGCATTAGGGTTTATTTTTAAAAAATTCAATAAATCAAATAGCAACATAAAACTAAAATGTTATTTAACCTTGGTAAGGCCAATAATAGAATATACATCCTCCGTTTGGGACCCCTCGACTTAAGAAAACATTAAGAAACTGGAACAGACACAAAATAGAGCAGTGAGATTCATAACAAACGAATATTCACATTTGACTAGAGTAACACCTTTAGTAAAATCACTAAATTTAGAAAGCCTTCAGGACAGAAGACTCAAAAGTAAAGTAGCAATTATACATAAAACACTGAACCATAATCTTCAAATACAAAAACAAAATTTAATAAAATACTCTAAAAGACACAAAGATAAAGGCACACTTCTCGTCCCATATGCTAGGACAAATTTGTACAAATACTCCTTCTTCCCTAGGGCTATTAGAGCATGGAATGGGTTGCCTGAGCTAGCCAGGAAAACCATTGACTTGGCAGAATTTAAGTCATTGGTTAATATGCATGATTAAATGCATGACGCGTAGGACGTAATCTTCTTTTTTGAAGTAACGTCTGTATTATATAAGATAAGATAAGATAAGCTTTTTCACGAAAGATGCCTTTCCAAAACACTCTCGATTCTTAAGGACAACCTGCACCCATTAAACCACTGTTACATAAGATCTTTTATCTGAACGAAGTGGTCTTCTCCTTTCCATTAGGACTAAAACAGAAAGATTTAAAAACTCATGTATCCCACTTTCGGTCAGAGTGTTACAAGATCAGCTGTCGTCATCGAGAAGTACATAGAAGTCAAATTCATAAAGCCCTAGTTGTGAATGTGTATGTGTTTCGTGTGTGAATGTTGTTCGAATTTTTCATGTATACTGTTATTGTACAGTCGTTACGTTGATGTTGTCAACTGCAGTCAAACTGAATTTCCATTTGATTGGATCAATAAAATTATCTTATCTTATCTTATGTTCGCGTGTGTAGGAATGTGTGTTTTTTATGCTAGGAACCGGGTAAAGTAATCATAAATTAAAAGAAAAGCGGTGTGTGGGTGGAGGGGGGGTGGTTATAAAACTACATAACATTTCTAATCTTTTAGTACTAACGCAATGGTACTAAACCCCTGTCTTACCAGATCACATTTAGGTCTGACCAGCACTTGCTCCTGGCGGTTTCATATCTTATTTACAATAGCTATGAATTCCTTACTTCTGGAGTTCTCTGTTGACACACAAAAAAAGCCAAGTTATTGACTCGACTGGCCTGCCATACTTTGACACCTACTTGAGCTCGAGCGCCGTACGTCAATCAACGAGTGATACCCAGGGAAACGGGTGGAGAGAGGTGGGGGGAGGAGCGCAAGCCGAGGAGAGGGACGAGGAAGTACAAGACGCCCAGTAGCGCCCGAACGAGACTGAACAATGAGATCATGTTTAATACATAAGTACCTATACATGAGTGCGTTAGTGGCGTAGGGGGTCGGGGTGAAGGTCCAGATACTCAGCTCAAGTCTCTTATCATTGTTGTACTTCGTCATGTATATAAGGTGATGCTGTGCTTTCTCTTCCTATGATATCTTCGCCTCTGCCCTATTGGGGCTTAATTCGCTAGGACCCGTGAAAAGTTCATTCCCAGATATCAACATCGCCAGGAAGAAACGGAAACAGTTGAACACACAAAAACAGAACTTGGCAGGTTTTTAATAGTGTGTGAGGTCTTGAGAACGCTGGAATGGTGGAAGTGGGGATATCGCACCGTACAGAGACAGGGAAATCACGAGAAACTCTGCCAGATACATGGACCATGCGGCAATAGACTGAGTCTCTGTGTGGAGCCGAAGTACGTGGGACAGATGGTTGAGAGAGGCTCAGATATCCCAAGTCTCTCCACATTAGTGACGTAGAAGCAGAATTCTCAAAGACTCAATTATATAACCACGCGCTTTGCCACTCGACCATCAAAACTGTACTAAAAACAATAGAGAGGAATATTCTTCTTTGTAATTTTCATAAGAGTTGAGTCTATGACTCTTTGAACTGTAGGCTCATGGAAGCTTGAATCCGTCTGCCTGTCTGTCTGAAAAAGCTTCTTTCTAGGAAAATCTAAGCAGATGTAAATAATTGCATACCTATTACCGATGGCTCATATCCCAAGGCGTTCTTATATATATATATATATATATATAATTCTCTACGTCGCCCTATCATGCGGGACACGAACGCATACCGACTCTCTAACCCTCCATGAAAAAGTCATGGAAAGATAACTCTTTTATTTCTGTAGGTCGGACTAGAGTTACCCCACGTAACTTTCGCGGCGACAGAAAGCGCCCAACCATGCGGGACACCACTTTCTAACCCTCCTCCCGCCCCTTCCCCCCCCCCCTTTCCTGCACCCGCGCCTTCCTCTCTCTCTAGGAATGCGGACAAAGTCGTTTGCCCAAATTCACCCGATTTGGACAACTGTGTCTTTCAGGAAGTGTTCACCCGTAACTAAATAGCGGCGTATGCTACGCCGCGGGTCGACTAGTTTCTATAATAGAAACTACTCTTCCCATCTCGAAATGAAGAACAGGAGCATGTTGGAAGCCGTTGCATCTACTCATTCTTCACTCCATGTGCTTATGATAAAGTTTTTCTAAATATATAGCTCGTTCTTCATGGACGTAGAGGAGCTCCTATCGAATCGAAGATGGCTGTGGAGGCCCAACTTTGTCACATAAGGTACGAGTAGGTTTGATTTGTGACAAAGTGGCGTTCTTTTTTTCTTTTTTTAATAATTTTTTTTTAGTAATCTTCGTTCTTTGCTGATGGCTGTCCTCTTTACTGATGGCTGTCCTCTTTACAAATGGCTGTCCTCTTTACTGATGGCTGTCCTCTTTGCTGATAGCTGTCCTCTTTACTGATGGTTGTCCTCTTTACTGATGGCTGTCCTTTTTGCTGATGGCTGTCCTCTTTGCTGATGGCTGTCCTCTTTGCTGATGGCTGTCCTCTTGGCTTTACTTTGACTACTGACGTATGGTTCATATTGAAACTATTTTTGTGCCCTATAATATATTAAATACTATCTTGGTAAGAAAAATTGGAGATAAAAAAATAGAGGGAAAAAAGAAGCAGTGAAAAGATAGGTAAGAAAAAGAGAAGATAACTATCAAAGAAACTTGGGCCAGTTCGTATATTTTGGTATATCTGCACTATCTGTTTTTTTTTTTTCATTTTGAGTAACATATACCCTTAAAAAATCACTAAAACACTAAACCTAACATTAGAATGTTTGGATAATTCTATACATCAACTCTAATCCACTTGTATCAGCATGTAATTTCATATTTTAATAATATTTTTTTTTTAATTGCCAACTTATCTAGTGAATTATTGACATTGGTTAGAAGCAAGATAATTACGTCCTACGTTTATCTTCTTGATAATCTAGTCGTGCAGCTAATTACAGACTATGCTATGCCATTTGTTGTCCTGCCTGATTTAAGCAACCCTTTCCATGTTCTTATGATATTAGGAAAGAAAAAGAACTGGTACAAATTGGTCCTAGTATTTGGAATAAGAAGAAACATACCTAGATCTTTGTTTCTTTCTGAAAACTTAATTAGTTGTTGTTGCTTTTTTGTATTTGTAAATTATGGTTCAGTGTTATATGCAGGGGCGGACTGGGTGTCAAAATCGGCCCGGGCATTTCTCTCAATCCGGCACATAAATTGTATATCATTTGATGGGCATCCAATTCTAGGCCTACATGTCCTCAATATCATTCTGTTCAGTTTGATAATGTATCGATAACTGCACGCATGCATACAGTGAACTCTATATCTTTATAAGAAATATAGATGCGGCTATTTCGGTGGCCTTACGGGCCTGTTTGGGTACCAGCCCATCGGGAAATAGTCCGAATGCCCATATAGCCAGTCCGCCCATGGTTATATGTATAATTCCTATTTTACTTTTTAGACTTCCTATAACGCAGTGTCACTTAGTTCAGTGATTTTACTAATGGTGTTAGTAAATCTGTGGCCATATAAAATTTTCAGCTATTAATTAACGCATTGTAAACAAGTAAAACACACAAATAAATCTTCATAGGCAAGCCCTGTTCTAGCGACCACTTATAAGTTACACGCTTTAAAAAAAAAATTGCTTTTATATGGCTTAATTCATGCGAACGGAATGATTATTATCTAAAAAAACAAACAACCTTATCAGAAGATGGCTTGCTTTAAACTAACGAAACAAATAGATTTATGTTAAAGAAACAAAACAAAAAAAGTGCTAAAATAACAAAACTCTAACCGTACCCTATCTCTTGTATCTTGTCATTGAAGTATCGTTATCTCATTAATGTCCAAGGGTTCTAAAACTTTTGTTAATATGAGTATATCAATGTAAACATAGTGCTATACAAAAGTGGTTTATGGTGGTAGAGAATTGAGCTGCCGAAGTCGTTCAAACCGTGTGGATGGTCTCGAGAATTCTATTTCCGCCACTGAATATATATCAAGCGAAAAATAGGAATCACAAAAATAAAAAAAAAAAATAAAAAAAACTTGTCGAGTCGAGACGAACACTTTGAGATTCCTTACGCCACATATCTGTGGATAAAAGATCTCCACTTCTAGATTGACTGCTTTCTTTTTTCGCTTTAAGAAATATATTCATTGGATTAGCTTTGATTTCGTTAGTTTTGGGTTTATGTAAGTTTGTTTCTTTTTATTTGCTTTGTTTTAGAAATGTAACAAATTGTTAGTGCTCCCTTTGAACGCCTTACAATCAATAAGTGCAATCCATTTCAACTATATCTTGTTGGTGTCTGGCAGTTGAGTGGAGATATTGTTGAACAAGTTGTGAGTTTGTTTACTTGAAATGATATTAATTGTAGTCGCGAGTTACGTTAAGCACACCATCAACAGAACCGATTGAAATAGAATACATTAATCCAGCCTTTTTAGAAATGTTGCATGTAGTCAAGCAGTAAGGACACAGTTCATGTCGCCATGTAAAGTAAACACGGCCTTTTTAAGCGTTATACAAGAGGCCTCTCTTTCGTCTGCTAGTGTCTTTAACCTACTTCCGTTCTAAGTTTTTAATGTACCGTCTCGTCACTAAGGAAATACCCAATTAAACTCAACTTCTACGCGTCTTACTATTGAGTCATTACAATCAACGTGTTCCCGCGTATGTCTTTACACGCATAGTCACAGAACACAATGTACACTATAAGGCTATTTAAATATAAGATCAGTTTCATATTGGTTTGAGGCCGCATGATATAAACAATAAGCGATAGTCTCAGGATCGAATTTTTTTCGGACATTGTGGTGTATGCCGTCACTATGCCAGCCCTAGTGTAATAGATAGTATTAGTAATTTATAATGGACCTTTAAGCGAAATGCATTTTTAGTATAGATTAAGTGAACTAGTTAAAGTAAGCGGTTTACCTAAGTGGACCAATGATCTGCCAAAATGGACCAAGGATTCAGATTCACTGTAGGCATTAGAGCGAACGATGTGTGATAGGTTACCTGTGGCTATCAATATATGAGGCTGTATCCAATGTATCGATATATGAGGCTGTATCCAATGTTTCGATATATGAGACTGTATCCAATGTGTCGATATATGAGGCTGTATCCAATGTGTCGATATATGAGGCTGTATCCAATGTGTCGATATATGAGGCTGTATCCAATGTGTCGATATATGAGGCTGTATCCAATGTGTCGATATATGAGGCTGTATCCAATGTATCGATATATGAGGCTGTATCCAATGTATCGATATATGAGGCTGTATCCAATGTATCGTAGCCTTAACAATGAACATCAATTCTCTTTTACTCTTCAATTCTAAAACAAAGATAATCTACTCTTGATTTGAAGGCCATAAGACTTTAACCCTGTGTCATTGTTCACTGACGAACGAGCATTGACATTGGCTGCTGGTGGTATGGGCTTGTGAATGCTGTTACAAATTGACCGAGTTCGAACCTTACCCGCGGACATCCACTGCCGTGCTACAGAAAGATGAAGCTAAGAAGTGCTACAGAAAGATGAAGCTAAGAAGTGCTACACTTTCTCTTGGAGGAAACTTTGAAATATTCACGGCGTCATAAGAACAAATTTGCTTTGTGTTTTTTTCAAAGTATTTATCTTTTTAGCGGCCCCCGTAAGGGGAAAAAGCCGCTATTAGGTTTGTGCAAAATGTCCGTCTGTCCGTCTGTCCGTCTGTCCGTCTGTCACACTCAGATCTCGAAAACTAGAAGAGATATGAAAAATATTATTTCATCATTAAATCCGGCTTGAAAAGTTTAGGTGCAACGGCTACTTTTGGTTTTCTAAAAGCAAACCGTTTAATTTATAAAATTAATTATGCAAGCGATTTTTTCATAAAAATACACCAATTCTAAAACAATTACGTAAATGTAAGGGAGGCAATGTTACAATATGCTAACAAAGATGGACAATTATTGTGTATTTTCAGTATCACTAAGTCAAATATATTTTTAAAATGTACAGGAAATGTTTACAACAAATACAAATAATAGTTAAAGACGTTTTTTCTGGTCAACTAGCTGCTAAAATTAAAAGAAAACATTTCTGTTTGTTTATAAAGGCTAATAATGCACTTTGTATGTAAATATCACGCACATTTTTTTAAATGGACTTTTTATGCAGCGATTTTCGTGCAGTAGCGTAACGTCGCAACATGATCAGGTGCTAAACCAATTCCTTAAACTTTTTTTAAAAATCAGATTTTATTTATTTTTTGTTTAGTGCCCCCATCCGAATAAAAGAAGATTATTTTTGTGCGTTTTGTCTGTTGGTCGGTCTGTCCGTCACGATTAGATTTAAAAAACTAGAACTCTAAAAGCTATTGAAAATCTGATTTACCCTTTAATGTTCCTCCCATAACATCTCAATAGTTTTAAGTATCTAAAATTGATTGTTCCGGATTTTTTTGTGCAAAACTAATCAACGCCAACAAATGTTTGTTTGCTCTTCTAACTTATATTACATTCAATTTCCATGCTTAAACGTTGCAAAAACACATTATCAATAATATGTTGTTCCGTTTTTTATGTAAATAGCATATTAATGCTAAATCATAATCTCTATACTGACTTATATTTCATTAAGTGTAAAAATGTTCCGGATATTGTTTTATAAAACATGAATTATGCCTAATGATTGTTTGAAATCGCATAAGGCTTTTAAAAAAAGTAATTTACTAGAAATGATTACTGAAAATTACTTTTTAGACATTTAATTTTCTTGTAAAACATAACATAGAAGTTTTGTAATCGATAAAGAAAGTTCCGGATTTTGTTTCTTACAAATCGTCGCCAGAAATTTCCGAATTTATTTAAAAATTTACTAACGCCAAATAATTGTTTGGGCTCCCTCTTCTAATTAATAAACAAATAATCTTCTCATTTACGAAATAATGTTTTTACGGATTTTTATGAAAAATATTTTAACTCACTACTCTCTTACAGTACATTTAACTTTCTACCTAAAACATAAAAAAATCTAATTATCGTTAATATTATGTTCCGATTTTTAAGGAAAACAGAATCCAAACACCAAAGTAAGGTATGAAAATCTCTCCACGTGGCTGTAGTACATCTATTTTTTATACGAGACCATCCAAAAAATTTAATTAACGGTATTACATTTATCTGAAATTCTCTTTTTCTTTTACTATTTATACAAACATCCGGAACAATCTATTATATAAACTTTTCAATTGTGTTCATACCTAAAAATTATTGCGATGTTTTGAAACGTAAAATAAAGGTTAATCAATTTTTAATAACTTTTAGTTGTTTTTTTTATATCAAGATAACGGACAGACCGACTGACAGACAAAACGCAAAAACAATGTGGCTTTGATCCTTTTTAAATAATATCTAATATCAGGTGACCGAGCCTCGCTCGGATGAATAATTTGTTAAGGAAGGATATTTACCCGAAGTTATTTTGGGAATATTGTTGTAATTACGAAAATGAACTATCGGGTAAAGACTATCAATCCGAAGAGTTGCTTTTATTTCTTTCAGTTCTCAATGTAATTGTACATGGCGATTAGAATAGAAAGTCCCTCCAATAGTAGGCCTATAGAAAACCACAGCTCACATCTTAACGTTTTACATTGTAGAACTATTGGGCTATTATAGGCTTGTAAGAAAGTCTTTGCAGTATAACTTCTAAAATGGATACTTCATGACATTTAATACTGCAATTAGTATATTTATTATGGCTCTGAGATATGGACACTTTACAGGAAAAACTAAGACTTCTTGAGTGCTTTCACCAAAGATGCTTGCGCTCCATCATGGACATACGGTGGCAGGACAGCACTACATACAGCGATGTCCTTGCCAACGCCGGTATGGACAGTATAGTGGGACTTCTTATGGTCCGACAGTTTCACTGGGTAGGGCACGTATCCCGAATGGGAGACGAACGAATGCCAAAGGCAGTCTTTTTTTGTGAGCTAAAAGGTGGTCGACGTAACAGAGGCGCTCCACGGAAATTCTTCAAAGACCAGCCTAGTCGTCAACTTTCCTTGGCTGACAAAGAAGAGAGCACCTGGTTGCATGCGGCCTCAGAACGAGACAGCTGGAGGTCTCTCACGAAGGCCGCGAGATACACATTTGAGACCAAAAGAAAATCTGCTGCCGAGAACAAACGCAGATGGCGAAAAGAAAATCTAAATCGGCCACCTGCGGACAATGGTTATGCTTGCCCTGGATGTGGCAAAATATGTAGGTCACAGTTGGGGCTGCACAGCAAAGGGAAATACTGCATTCCTCACTTATCTTCGGACTCGAATTTCATACCATTTTGCAAGAATATCGCTGTTTGTATTGTGGTCTTTGGTGAAGTCGTTCAAGAAGTCTTAGTTGCTTTCTATAAAGTACTCATGTCTCAGATCCACGTAGAGGGGTTGAGAGAATACTGGTTGACACTGATTTTTGTAGACAGGCGGAGCGATTTATTTCGCCACACTCTCGCTTGGAGGCGTCCAAAAGCACGACTATCCATGATCACATATCAACCTCTCTTTAAAGCAATGCGTCAATTGATAAAATGCTTCCCAGATAATGTGAAGTTATCTACCACTTTAATGGATGTCTATGCGCAGTGATCTTTGGGCTGAGTAGGTTTTATTGGGTGACTTTTGGAACATGACTTCTGTTTTACCGAGGTTTATAGGTTAACAAATAAAAAAAAAGGCAGCAGCGTGATGAAAATTCGTTGACCGCGAGCTGAATATCATCAGGGCCAGCCCTAGGCCTATGCTGTCACAGTGGTGGACTCCGAAGGTTCAAAAGCCCCGCGCTAATTCTAGGTGTAAATTATTAAATTAAACCATTATAATTTATAATAGGGTTCCCGTGGGCTCCTTGTTTTCAAGGGGCTCCTGGAAATCTCCTGAAACTCATAAAAATGTCCTTAAAAAGACAAAATTGTCACTTTGGGGTGTCAATCAATATGGTAAACGTCAGTCCTACGCGTGATATAAAAAAACGGCATCGTCAGCTTTCATTTAATAAAAATGTAATGCAAATACGAATTTATTTTCTAATACAAAATCTTATTTTTCACTTATTATCTTTATCTCTACCCTTACTGGTCCGCGCGCAATCCTCACATTTCACATAGGGCCCCGCAAATGTTAGGGCCGGCCCTGATTGTGCAAGTAAGGCATAGATATGCTGTGTTATGACCATTTCCTATGTTTTGGTATTGGACAGCAGACTTCGAAGCTTAAACACATTGCAATAATTCACCAGCAAAATAATAACAAAGTAAAAGCTACCTACGGGTGTAAGCAATTAAAGTGTAAACAATTTATAAAGCCTTTAAAACACAATAACTAATCTTACATTAAGATATTTAATTTCATTATTTTTCTTCCATAAATTCCTAATGGATCAATGTACAATAAGATGGTGTGCAAATGTTTAATTACGCCAATTGAATCATTAAAACTTGTTCTTGTTTGCGAAGAAATGTCTTAGTGTACTGCTGTGAGCCTAGTGACGTAAGCGGTGTCAAGTTTTTTTTCCCATTGACGTCATATAGAAAATTTCATTCATAAAACATTCTAGCCAAAATAAATTTTTCGATAATGAGCCATTTTCAAACCGATATAACGGTCGACCTCGAGTTTTCCCGATGTGGCCAATGAGTTGAGAATTTTTTTCTCACTATTATGCACATACCGTGAACTTTTAAAGAAAATCGTTAGAGCCGTTTTCGAAATAAAATTTATATATATATATATATATATATATATATATATATATATATATATATATATATATATATATATATAAATATATATACATACATACAAGAATTGCTCGCTTAAGAGTATAGGATTAGAACTCAGTGCACCAATGTCTATGAACCCTCGTTAAATATCTCGTGTAAATAAAGACATTTTTTTTATGGTACCGGTACTAGCCTATTGTGAGGTAATGGAATTTTTTTTCTTTGACGTCATATGAATGGACTCTTTAAATGTAATGTTAAAAGAACGCACTCGGTGCACCAATGTCTATTAACCCTCGAAAAAATTGCTTGTATTAATGAAAACATATTTTAGTCTAACTAAGCCGTGTGACGTAGTGTTTTTTTTTCCTTTGACGTCACATGGAATGAATTCTTTAAATGAAATGCTAAAAGAACGCACTCGGTGCACCAATGTCTATGAACACTCGAGAAATGGCTCGTGTTGATAAAGGTGATTTTTAGTCTAGCTAGGCCTTGTGACGTAGTGTTTTTTTTTTCCTTTGACGTCATATGGAATGAATTCTTTAAATGAAATGCTAAAAGAACGCACTCGGTGCACCAATGTCTATGAACACTCGATAAAAGGCTCGTAATGATGAAGGCGATTATTATTCTAGCTAGGCCGTGTGACGTAGTGTTTTTTTTTTCTCTGACGTTATATGGAATTAATTCTTCAAATGAAATGAAAAAAGAACTCGGTATAGTAATGTTTATTAAGCCTCGTTATGTGACTCGCGTTTAAAAAAGGAATGATATCTTGATTTAGATCTAATCTAGATTTTTTAGACTAGATCTAGATTTTTATTACAGTATATCTAGATCTGGATTTATATTCTAATTAAAATTATTTTAGAGTCTAGATCTAGAATTTCTAGATCTAGTTTAGACTAAAATAGACTAGATTAAGATGTAGAATTTCAATTTCTAAACTTAAAGTGTAAAAAAAAAGTGTAGATTTTCATTTCCAAACGTTTTGATCAATATTGTAATGTTTTAATATACTAAAACTAATCTACTATTTTTTTATTAAATTTAAATTTACGGCAAATGAATCTTTGAAACATTATTACTTTTGACCATCGGATGGCTGCCTGGTCGTGCGGTTTGCGCGCTGGACTGTCGTTCAGATTTATGGATGGCCCAGGGTTCAAACCCTGCCCGCTCCCATCCCCCGTCGTCCTGCGGGAGGTTTGGACTAGGAAGTAATTATCTTCAACTCTGAAGGAACATCCGAAACGTGTAAAACATTTTACATCAAAATTAAATCACCTCTTGAATATTATTTGCGAATATGCAGATCCGACAGGGATCCGACTTCGACGGGGGCCGCCTCTGAGTTTGTGTAACACAAACTCTCTTTGTAATCTTGTTATCTTTCTGAAGTGCATTAACGTTGTTTTTTTTTTAAATCTAAGTCTTTGATCATACAATTGAAAACGTTTCGCATTCATATTAGGGACTCATTCTACTGCATGCTTTTGCGAGGATGACGTTTTCGTTTCCTAATTAGAGAAAGCAGTGGCGTCACTAGTAGGTGCGAGGGGTACGGACCGCACTAAGTGACCCACCAGAAAGTACAAGCAGAGTGAAAATTAACTTTTTTTTTGGTTTAAAAAAAAGAAAACTTTTATAAAAAATGTACAAGATTTAAAGATGTATAGACCTTAAATAGTTTCTGAAGTTAAATTATAACAACGATAGCTTTTATTTGAAAGTTTAATGCTGCAAAAAGGGGGGGGATATTAGAGGGGTTGGGGAGACACGATTAGCTAACAACACCGAGTGACATTAATACTACGCCTCTGAAAGGGAAGAAGATCCACTTTTTAAGAAATCATAATATATTAATAAACGACTGGCTAACCCATTTTTACAAGTCGCTTCAACATAGCGTTTCTGAATTCAACAGTGAGTAGCATGAACCATTCGCATTAGTTTTAAGGCCCTTGACCATCAAATTGTTTTGTCCCAGAGCAAAATAAAAAAAAAAAAAAGAACGGCAAACACTACAGATATGGAGGATCGTATTTTACGAGCTCCCACCTCTCCCTTTTTACACAAGTTTCCATTCAAACGAGACCTGGGCCTACTATCTCGGGGTGGAGGAGGGGGAGTTTTCTACGTTGCCAGGCTATCGTGAAAAGACCGCCAACTACAAAACGGTCGTCATTTTGTACGGCGTTATGGATAAGGGTCTGGACACAATCTACTCGGCTCACAATATTTTTTGTTCCTTGTTGTTTATCTCTTTCCTTTTCATGTACGTTTTCGTCAAGTCCTCAACACTTAGAGTATTAGAGAGATATTGTGACCCTGACTACGCAGTGAGTGATAGATAATATATATACTTGTTAATGTTTAGTGAATTCTAAACTTCAGTTTAATTTATAATGAACTGACTTGTCAAACATTGGTTTTCCAGATTGAGAATGTTGGTCGTGTTTGAGATTATTTTCTTTCTGACCCAACTCTTCTGGTACTGGATGGTGTCAGTTGTGTTGTGTTTTGTACCGACCAGATTCATTGGTAAAGATATCAGAGGAAAAACAGTACTTATTACAGGGGCAGGTAAATACTGTCTGTTGACTGTCATACTGCTGAGGATTAGACTTTATAGCCACATTGAAGTTCATAGGAGATTAAAAAATGTGGTCATCATCAACCACGAATGTGAAGCTATATGTTTATCAATATAGTCAACGGATTTGAAACTGATTATACTTTTAAATTGTTAGAGCTTGTCTAGGACTTTGCAAATTAATTTTGGTAGTTTCCTTCTCATAATTATTATTTTTCAATTTTTAGAAAGATCTAGCTAATCAATCTATTTCAATGTACAATCTAAGATGATTAAAATCAACAGTCTTGAATTATTTTGATTTAAGATTTTCAAAACCATTTATCAATGGAAACAAACAGGAAACGACTTTATATAAAATTTTTTCGTAAATATATAGTTCTGTGATTAATATTAATAATAGCCCATTCTATTTAAAATCTTCAAAATGGTTTTGCATTATTTTTAAACTTTGAAAACTAAAGATCATTACTTTTATAAGACAGAAAATATCGATTTTCCTAGATTTGGGGTGACTTACTCTACAGCTTGAAAAATAGCTAAGTACATAACAATCTCTATATATAGGTCTGTGATCTGATCATTATCGGATAAGAATTTGTTCCCGTTTTCCATTCTAGGTATAATATATATATATATGTCTGTGATTATAGTGTAATCTAATCACAGGAGAAACATATGCATGTTTACATTATTGTAATTTTGTTTGTAGGTGGTGGTGTTGGCAGGTTATTGTCGGAGAAGTTTGCCGAAAGAGGCTGTCACTTGGTTCTATGGGATGTGGACCAGGACCTCATGGAGCAAACGCTGAACAGTGTCCGATCTAAATATAGCACCGTTGCGGTAGCCTATAAAGTCGATCTGACGGACAGAAATGCTATTTACAAGTTAGCCAAACAGGCAAGTGCTGTCTATTATTTTCTTTCACTAAAGATGTTGTCATTGCAAATTTTCGGCTCATCTAAATAACGAGACATTATCTTAACTATTGGGTGTGCGGTTAACTGGCATTAACCGCTTGGATACCTAAGAAATCCCGACACTAGCTCATTTAATTGCTGAGCACGTAAAGGCAGCATGGAAACCTTCTCCCATATATTCCTCAAAATAGGATTACATACAAAAAATTGGTGACGGGGTTTCCCTGGATTGCTTGGCCTTCAGTTCCGCCTCTAGCCCAAAACGTCCCAGGACACGAATCCCTGGAAACAAAGCTGTAACACATTTAAGCTCGCTTGGATCCTTTTCAATTATTCAAAACATTTTTGCTTCGAGGCCCAAAAACAAAAGACTCATCCAGATTGCATTAATTAAAGTTTTTTTTTAGC